>NC_044342.1:13090663-13189514 GCF_007399415.2 Gopherus evgoodei | reverse complement strand
TCCTGATTGGTGGCAGCACTACAGGATCTAAGCTGGTAATTAAGCTTAGGGGAATTCATGCTGGTACCCATATTTTAGACGCTAAGGTTCAGAATTGGGAATTATACTATGACATGATGTTAGAGGTGGGATAAGAATCCAAAAGCCAGTAAGATTATTATTTTTCTTTTTTCTCTGCTAGTTGCTTATAAGCAGAGAAAAGGGGTTTTTTAAAAGCAAGTCTGCAGGTTTTTTTTTTCTTTCTCCCTTCCTTCTCAGTACACTGAAGGCAGAGACATTAATGTTTAACAAGAGTCTTTTGTTAAACAAAGCAGGCTTAAGTGGTCAGCAACAGACACCAGCAGAACACCTTTGCATATCAAAGGGTTTTCTTTTGTTTTAATTTAAACGTGAAAGATTAGGTAAAAGAAGTTAAAAAAGGCACTGTTGCTAGGCAAACGCAAGGAGGCAACAAAGAAGCAGCAATTCAGGCAGTAAACCAGCAGAGGGTGCCCCAACACCAAAAAAGCAGGAAACATGACTTCCAGGGCAAAACTAGGTGCAGAGAAACAAATCAAAGACGCAGACCACAGGCAAGACATGAAAAAAAAACTACAAGAGATGGAACTGAAAAAAAAAAAAAGAAAGGCTGCTCACGGGAGAGAGCTGAAAATAAAAGAGAAAGAGTTGGAACTCCAGAGGGAGGCCCACCGGCAGGCCCTGGAATTAGCGCAGGCTAGGCAGCATGCTCCAGTCAACCCTAACAACCCTTCTCCAGTTACTGTTCCACATCCCAAGAAATTTCCCTCCTACAAGGCAGGTGATGACACTGAGGCCTTCTTGGAAAATTTTGAAAGAGCCTGCCTTGGGTACAACATCTCTGAAGACCAGTACATGACAGAACTGAGGCCACAGCTTAGTGAACCTTTAGCAGAGGTGGCGGCTGAAATGCCTAAGGAGAACATGAACGATTATAAACTTTTTCAAACCAAGGCCAGATACAAAATGGGAATAACACCTGAGCATGCCCGTTGGCGGTTCAGAGCCCTAAAATGAGAACCAGATGTGTCATTCCCCCAACATGCCTACCACATTGCAAAGAATTATTAGGCCTGGATATCAGGAACAAAGGTTAACAATATGGTCGAGCTGCACCTCCTGATACAAATGGAGCAGTTCTTAGATGGTGTTCCTGAGGAAATAGAGAGGTACATCCTAGATGGAAAACCCAAAACAGTAACCGAGGCCGGGGAGATTGAAGCCAAATGGATGGAAGTGGCAGAAAAAGAAAAGCTACTGTCAAGGGGAGCGAATACCCCAGGGGGCACACCGACAATAAACCCTATAACCAAGGGCAGCCCAAGACCCCACCTACAACCAAAGGAAAGCCCCAGACTACCCATTATCCTAGCTCACCAGTCTCCAGTAACCCACCTCAGCCCAGTGACCAGTCAGCTGGGCGATGCTTTACATGGAATGAACTGGGACATATAAAGGCCACCTGCTCAAAGAACCCCAACTGAGTGCAAGTCATTACACCACCATCACACCAAATATCTCCAGGCCCAGATGCATCTCAAATACCCTTGGAGCAAAGGGAAACTTTGAGAGTGGGCGGAAAGAAGGTTACTGCATGGAAAGACACAGGGGCACAAGTGTCAGCTATCCACCAATCATTGGTGGACCCCAAATTCATCAACCCAAAGGCCCAAGTGACAATTTACCCCTTCATGTCAAAAGCTGTAGACTTGCCTACAGCTAAACTGCCTGTCCAATACAAAGGCTGGTCAGGAATGTGGACTTTTGCAGTCTATGACAATTATCCCATCCCCATGCTACTGGGGGAAGACTTGGCCAACCAGGTAAAGCGGACCAAGAGGGTGGGAATGGTTACACGCAGCCAAACCAGGCAAGCTTCCAGACCCATTCCTGTTCCTAAGCTGTCCACAGAGGCCCCGTCTGTGTTAGCAGAGATCCAGACAGAGGTAGTGGACTCGGATCCCCTACCAACGACTGAAAGAGCCACAGTGCTTCCAGTCCCAGACCAGGAACTGGAAAAGCAGCCAGCACCAGAACCATTGCCAGCACTGACGCCAGCGCTTGCAAACCCATCTTCAATCCCAATGCCAGAGGGCACCAGTGAGCCTGAACTGGCAGAAGCAGCTGACAACCACACCCAAGAGGCTCAGCCAGAGCCTGGAATACCACCTGGTGCACCAACAGAGAGCGGTTCACCAGCAACGAAAACAATCCCATCACCTACATTGCTTCCAGAGGGACCAAGCCCAAGTCCACAGTCTAAGGAAGAACTGGTGTCTCCAGCTTCAAGGAAACAGTTCTAGACTGAGCAGGAAGCAGATGACAGCCTTCAGAAAGCTTAGGCGGTGGCACGGAGCACCCCACCACCTCTCAGCTCTTCTAATCGATCCCGGTTTGTTGTAGAACAAGGACTTTAATACAAGGAGACTCTTTCTGGTGGACACCAGGAAGACTGGCAGCCACAAAAACAGCTGGTGGTTCCAGCTAAGTACCGGGAAAACCTCTTAAGATTAGCTCATGATCATCCCAGTGGCCCTGCTGGGGTGAACAAAACCAAAGACTGGTCGGGAAAGTCCTTCCATTGGGGGGGGATGGACAAGGACGTTGCCAAGTATGTCCGGTCTTGTAAGATGTGCCAAAAAGTGGGAAAGCCCCAAGACCAGGTCAAGGCCCCTCTCCAGCTACTCCCCATAATTGAGGTCCCATTTCAGCAAGTAGCTGTGGATATTCTGTGTCCTTTCCCAAAAAAAAACACCCAGAGAAAAGCAGTACGTACTGACTTTCGTGAACTTTGCTACCCAATGGCTGGAAGCAGTAGCTCTAGGCAACACCAGGGCTAAAGCTGTGTGCCTGGCCCTAACAGACATTTTTGCCAGGGTAGGTTGGCCCTCCAACATCCTTACAGATTCAGGATCTAATTTCCTGGCAGGGACCATGAAAGAACTGTGCGAAACTCATGAGACGAACCACTTGGTTGCCACCCCGTACCACCATCAAACCAATGGCCTGGTGGAAAGTTTTAATGAAACTTTGGGGGCCATGATATGTAAATTCGTCAATGAACACTCCAATGACTGGGACCTAGTGTTGCAGCAGTTACCTTTTGCCTACAGGGCTGTACCACATCCCAGTTTAGGGTTTTCACCATTTGAACTTGTGTATGGCCACGAAGTTAAGGGGCCATTACAGTTGGTGAAGCAGCAATGGGAGGGGTTTACGCCTTCTCCAGGGACTAACATTCTGGACTTTGTAAGCAACCTACAAAGCACCCTCCGGCACTATTTAGCCCTTGGTAAAGAAAACCTAAAGGATGCTCAGAAAGAGCAAAATGCCTGGTGTGACAGACATACCAGAGAACATTCCTTCAAGGTAGAAGACCAGGTTATGGTCTTGAAGGTGCAACAGGCCCATAAGATGGAAGCATCATGGGAAGGGCCATTCACGGTCCAAGAGCGCTTGGGAGCTGTTAACTACCTCATAGCATTTCCCAATTCCTCCCTAAAGCCCAGAGTGTACCATGTTAATTCTCTCAAGCCCTTTTATTCCACAGACTTACAGCCTTTACCCAACTTAAGGCAACGCTCATGTCTGACCCTGTGCTAAGGGCCCCGGACTTTGACAAACCATTCCTAATAACCACAGATGCATCTGAGCATGGTATAGGAGCAGTTCTCATGCAGGAAACACTGGATCACAACTTCCATCCTGTCATGTTTCTCAGCAAGAAACTGTCTGAGAGGGAAAGTCACTGGTCAGTCAGTGAAAAGCAATGCTACGCCATTGTATACGCCCTGGAAAAGCTACGCCCATACGTTTGGGGACAGCGGTTCCAGCTACAAACAAACCATGCTGCGCTAAAGTGGCTTCATACTGCCAAGGGGAACAACAAAAAACTGCTTCAATGGAATTTAGCTCTCCAAGATTTTAATTTTGAAATTCAACACATTTCAGGAGCTTCTAACAAAGTGGCTGATGCACTCTCTCGTAAAAGTTTCCCAAGGAATGTACAAAGTCTTGTAGTTTACATACTTAGTAGTATATGTAAAGGTGCATGTGTTGTATTAATCTGTTTATTCTAAAGTTCTAGGAAGAAATCACCTCCAGTGAGGTTCTCCACTGTCTGCGATTTGGAGGGGGTATCATAAAAAGATAGTTAAGGGTTAATGTCTCTTTTACCTGTAAAGGGTTAACAAACAGGGAACCAAACACATGACCAGGGCACCAATCAGGAGACAAGATACTTTCAAATCTCGATGGAAGGAAGCCTTTGTTTGTGTTTTTTGGGTTTTGCTTTGTTCTCTCTGGGCTCTAAGAGTGACCACACATACCTACAGGCTCTCTAATCTTCTATTCCAATTTAGTAAGTACAAAAGGTAGAAAGGCGGTTTAATCTTTTTTATTGTTTTTGCTTTATTTGCAAATGTGTATCTGGCTGGTAGGGGTCTAATGTGTATTTGGCTAAAAATATTTTAAATTGTATTTCTGCTGGAGGAGGCTTTTTTCTCCAGTTTCTATAAGCTGACAGACCCTGTAATATCTTGAATTTACAGTGATTTTCTTTATTCTTTTTTTTCTTTTATTAAAAGTTTTGCTGTTAAGACCTGTCTGATTTTTCCCCTTGTTGAGGCTCAAGGGAATTGAGTCTGTACTTAACAGGGAAGGAGAAGGGAGGGGGAGAGAAAGGGGGGGAACCCCACCTGATTTCTCTGTGTTGTGATTCAAGGAGTTAGAATCATGGTGATCTCCTAGTGTACCCAGGGTGGGAAAGATCTGGGAGGAAGAAAGGAGAAGGGGGAATCCCTTTGTTTAAATTCACAAAGCTTGAATCGGTATATCTCTCCAGGAGCCCAGGGAGGGAACACCTGTAGGGGAGGGGAAATGGTTTATTCCCCTTTATTGTGAGACTCAAGGAATTTGGGTCTTGGGGGTCCCCAGGGAAGGTTTTGGGGGAGACCAGAGTTTATCAGGCACTCTACTCTAAGTCCTGATTGGTGGCAGCACTACAGGATCTAAGCTGGTAATTAAGCTTAGGGGAATTCATGCTAGTACCCATATTTTAGACGCTAAGGTTCAGAACTGGGAATTATACTATGACACTTGTAGACAAATGCTAGAAGTCTAAATAATAAGATTGGTGAACTAGAGTGTCCTGTGATAAAGGAGGATATTGCTATAATAGGCATCACAGAAACCTGGTGGACTGAGAGCAATCAATGGGACACAATCATTCCTGGATACAAAATATATCGGAAGGACAGAACAGGTCATGAAGGGGGAGGAGTGGCACTATATGTGAAAGAAAATGTAGATTCAAATGAAGTAAAAATCTTAAGCGAATCCACATGTGCCATGGAATCTCTATGGATAGAAATATCATGCTCTAATAAAAATATAACATTAGGGATCTATTATCGACCACCTGACCAGGACAGTAATAGTGATGATGAAATGGTAAGGGAAATTAGAGAGGCTATCAAAATTAAGAACCCAATAATAATGGGGGATTTCAATTATCCCCATATTTACTGGGAACATTTCACTTCAGGACGAAATGCAAAGACAAAATTTCTCGATACTTTAAATGACTGCTTCATGGAGCAGCTGGTACAGGAACCCCAAGGAATGAGGCAACTTTAGATTTAACCCTGAGTGGAGTGCAGGAGCTGGTCCAAGAGCTAACTATAGCAAGACCACTTGGAAATAGTGACCATAATATAATAACATTTAACATCCCTGTGGTGGGAAGAACACCTCAACAGCCCAACACTGTGGCATTTAATTTCAAAAGGGGGAACTATACAGAAATGAGGGAGTTAGTTAAACAAAAGTTAAAAGGTACAGTGACTAAAGTGAAATCCCTGCAAGCTGCATGGGTGCTTTTTAAAGACACCATAATAGAGGCCCAACTTCAATGTATACCCCAAATTAAGAAACAGAGTAAAAGAAATTTAAAAAGCCCACCATGGCTTAACAACCATGTAACAGAAGCAGTGAGAGATAAAAACACTTCCTTTAAAAAGTGGAAGTCAAATCCTAGTGAGGCAAATAGAAAGGAGCATAAACACTATCAAATTAAGTGCAAGACTGTAATAAGAAAAGCCAAAGAGGAGTTTGAAGAACGGTTAGCTAAAAACTCCAAAGGTAATAACAAAATATTTTTAAGTACATCAGGAGGAAGCCTGCTAAACAACCAGTAGGGCCCCTTGATAATCAAAATACAAAAGGAGCTCTTAAAGATGATAAAGTCATTGCGGAGAAACTAAATCGATTATTTGCTTCAGTCTTCACGGCTGAGGATGTTAGGGAGATTCCCAAACCTGAGCTGGCTTTTGTAGGTGACAAATCTGAGGAACTGTCACAGATTGAAGTGTCACTAGAGGAAGTTTTGGAATTAATCGATAAACTCAACATTAACAAGTCACCGGGACCAGACGGCATTTACCCAAGAGTTCTGAAAGAACTCAAATGTGAAGTTGTGGAACTATCACTAAGGTTTGTAACCTGTCCTTTAAATCGGCTTCGGAACCCAATGACTGGAAGTTAGCTAATGTAAAGCCAATATTTAAAAAGGGCTCTAGAGATGATCCCGGCAATTACAGACTGGTAAGTCTAACTTCAGTACCGGACAAATTAGTCAAAACAATAGTTAAGAATAAAATTGTCAGACACATAGAAAAACGGTTGAGCAATAGTCAACATGGTTTCTGTAAAGGGAAATAGTGTCTTACTAATCAATTAGAGTTCTCTGAAGGGGTCAACAAACATGTGGACAAGGGGGATCCAGTGGACATAGTGTACTTAGACTTCCAGAAAGCCTTTGACAAGGTCCCTCACCAAAGGTTCTTATGTAAATTAAGCTGTCATGGGATAAAAGGGAAGGTCCTTTCATGGACTGAGAACTGGTTAAAAGACAGGGAACAAAGGGTAGGAATTAATGGTAAATTCTCAGAATGGAGTGGGGTAACTAGTGGTGTTCCCCAAGGGTCAGTCCTAGGACCAGTCCTTTTCAATTTATTCATAAATGATCTGGAGAAAGGGGTAAACAGTGAGGTGGCAAAGTTTACAGACGATACCAAACTACTCAAGATAGTTAAGAGCAAAGCAGATTGTGAAGAACTTCAAAAAGATCTCACAAAACTAAGTGATTGGGCAACAAAATGGCAAATGAAATTTAATGTGGATAAATGTAAAGTAATGCACACTGGAAAAAATAACCTCAACTATACGTACAATATGATGGGGACTAATTTAGCTACAACGAGTCAGGAAAAAGATCTTGGAGTCATCGTGGATAGTTCTCTGAAGATGTCCAAACAGTGTGCAGAGGTGGTCAAAAAGGCAAACAGGTTGTTAATAACCATTAAAAAGGGGATAGAAAATAAGACTGAGAATATATTACTGCCCTTGTATAAATCCATAGTATGCCCACATCTCAAATACTGTGTACAGATGTGGTCTCCTCACCTCAAAAAAGATATTCTAGCACTAGAAAAGGTTCAGAAAAGGGCAACTAAAATGATTAGGGGTTTGGAGATGGTCCCATATGAGGAAAGATTAAAGAGTCTCTTCAGCTTGGAAAAGAGGAGACTAAGGGGGGATATGATAAAGGTATGTAAAATCATGAGTGATGTTGAGAAAGTGGATAAGGAAAAGTTATTTACTTATTCCCATAATACAAGAACTAGGGGTCACCAAATGAAATTAATAGGCAGCAGATTTAAAACAAATAAAAGGAAGTTCTTCTTCATGCAGCGCACAGTCAACTTGTGGAACTCCTTACCTGAGGAGATTGTGAAGGCTAGGACTATAACAGTATTTAAAAGAGAACTGGAGAAATTCATAGTGGTGAAGTCCATAAATGGCTATTACCTAGGATGGGTAAAAATGGTGTCCCTAGCCTCTGTGCATCAGAGGATGGAGATGGATAGCAGGAGATAGATCACTTGATCATTGCCTGTTAGGTTCACTCCCTTTGGGGCACCTGGCATTGGCCACTGTCGCTAGACAGATACTGGATTAGATGGACCTTTGGTCTGACTCAGTACGGCTGTTCTTATGTTCTTAAGCCACGCTGCCCTTGCAGGCCACGTTAGCTTTCTCCTCAGAGATGAGAACCAGTATAACTGCCACAGTTGTTACCACACAACCCTTTGGATCAAAGCTTATTTATTCTCAAGGTAAAAGCATCACAGGGAAAAGTTTAACACAATGGATGATCCAATACAGATGCTAAAACACTTTCCAGAGACCACCCTAACTCCAACCTTGGGCTCTCACATTTGAACAGCTCTTCAGATCTCACACTGGGGTTCTCCTCTGCCTAGAAGCACCTGTTGTTCAGAAAAAGCCCCTCCCCCCATGACTCTGAGAGTCCCTTCTTCATGTTGTTGGGCCTTTGGATCCTGGGAATACACAATTTGTAGTCAAAGATCCCCTCCCCAGGAAAAAGCTTCCAAAGATCTGGTTGAGAGGTGGGTCATTTGCATTTGCCACCTCCCCAGCATTTCTTAGGAAATCTATTCAACTAACAGTTCATTCTCATTTGATTCCATTGTTTCAAATTGTCCTTTGAACCTCAAACAATTTCCCAAGGTTACTGCAGTCATGTCTCCTAGATAAGTTTCATACAAATTATATTAATACCAACACATTTACATTTTTAAAACAATGAGTTCTAAGACACTTCCTCTTAATTCATTGTAACTTAACTCCATAAGGGCCATCAAGCATAATGCAGGAAATCACCATAGCTGTCACAGGCACCACAATGCCTGACTTCATCTGCTTTAAGGGTTGTGTTAGGGTTGAGTTTTGAGAGGGTTGCCCAGGAGCCTGCCGTAGACAGCAGGTCATATGTCCAGACACAAGAGCTAAGGGGACTTTTACAGTATAAATTGAGGTGCCTAGTGATAGCTCACCTATAAAGATAGGCACCATCTGAGTCACAGTAGCAGCCTGTATTTGGGCGTTAGACACCTAAATTCCTTTGTGGATGTGGGACATAGAGACCTGAAGATGCATAAAGGCACAAATGAGACTTTCAAAAGCCTCCAAGCAGGATATGTGCCTAACTCCCACTGAGGTCAACTTCACAAGTGAGATCTTCATATCTGCACAACAGAGCTCTACCTTTAAGGTAAAAGAGTGACTCATTTTCTCAATTTCTGTGCACAATTAATTTTTTTAGGTACATTGGACCTCTTTGTTTCTCAGGCTGTAGACGAGAGGATTGACCATGGGAGTCAAGACTGTGTAGAAGAGAGAGAACACTTCGTTGAGTTCTCTCAGTGTGTCAGTGTCTGGTTACACATACACAATCATCAGAGTCCCATAGAAAATTGTAACCACAATGAGGTGAGAGGAGCAAGTGGAAAATGCCTTTCTCTTCCTGGTGGTGGACAGGATTGTCAGGATGGTGGAGATGATAAAAACATAGGATGTCAGGGTTAATAGAAATGGGGGCAGGTTGCCTATGAAGGATAACATAAATGACACCAGTCTGATCAGGCTGGTGTCACTGCAGAAGGGTTTAATCACTGGGGTGAAATCACAAAGGAAATGGTCAATTTCATTAAGGCCACAGAAATGTAACTGTGACATTAAACATGTTACTATGGTCGTTGCCATAATCCACCCATCCAGGACACAGCTGCTAACTGCAGGCAGATTCTGCCATTCATAAGAACCGTATAGTGTAGTGGTTTGCATATTGCTAAATACCGGTCATAGGACATCATGGATAAGAGATAGCATTCACTTGCTGCAAGCACACCAAAGAAATAAAATTGAATGATGCAGCCACTAACAGAAATGGTTGTGTCCCCAGTCAGTAGACTGGCCAACATCCTGAGCAGGATGGTGGAGCTATTGCAGGTTTCCAAGCAGGACACGTTCCCCAGGTAGATGTACATGGGGGTATGAAGGTAATGATCAACCACAACTAGAACCATGATAAAAATGTTCCCAACTACAGTCACAATGTAGATCATTAGAAACAGAAGGAAAAGAAGAATTTGCAGTTCAGAGAGATTTCCAAATCCTAGGAGGTTGAATTCTGTAACATATGTTTGATTATTCCTTTCTCCATGAGCTGAATATAGATTCTGTCTTCCCCAATTTTCCATGAAATTTATCTATTCATAGATAACAAGTAGTGAGTGTTGAAAGAGATTGAAGTATAATTGAAATCAGATTTCTATTTAATTGATTGTAGAAAAAGTTCAAACTGCATAAAGAGAGGATGATTTATAAATGTTCAAAAGCCAAGACATTGGTTTAATCACATACTGTACACAGTGTTTTGGAATGGAGATTCCCCACTTGCAAGGTCCAAAAGGCAGCTACACTGTTAATTTATCCTTCTTCTGACCTAGGTCTTTTTCATAGATGCATAGATGTGAAAGTCAGACAAGACAGTATATTGTAAGCCATAGCATTTCCTTCAATTCATTCCTTTTTGACCTAGGGCATATATGTTTGAAGTATATCCAGAAGGGAATCCTATAATCACCTGTTCTGAGCCTCTGGATATCATGAGCCATAGCTCTTCTCCAATAACCCCTGCATTGAGTTAAGCATGTGGTTGAATTAAGCATATGTAACAAACCTGGAAATACTGGCATTACTTTTTAACAATTCTGTGCATATCTCAATCTGTTAATTGATGATGGATTGCTTGCTATGCGGTAAGATTAAAAGGGGTTGTTAGAGGAACCAGACAATACAGGCAAAAAAAATGACAAAGATAAGGATCATTGCAGCAAACTCTCATTCATAATTAACCAGGTCATTAGATACCAAAGTTGCCAGGGTTTTTTTCACTAAAGGGGGGAAGAGGCAGATCAAAAGACACTGGCCAGGTAAAAGATTCACTGTGAGGCACAGGGCCGGTCTACACTAGAAGCACTACAGCAGTGCGGCTGCACCGATGCAGCTCGCTGCTGCAGTGCGTCTGGTGAAGATGCTCCGACAGGAGAACACTCTCCCATCAACATAATTATGCCACTTCCACCAGAGGCAGAAGCTATGGTCATGGGAAAGTGTCTCCTGCTGACATAGGGCGGCAGTGGACAGTGCGTCAATCGCTATAATTTGCTTTGCACAGGGGGTATCTTTTTCACACCCCTGAGTGATATACATTACATCCACTTAAGAGGTAGTGTAGACCTGCTCAAAGACAGAGGTTCTGCGGAGAGGCAAACTATTCCTCAGACTCAGAAGTCGGATCTGGAAGAACCTGAGCTAAGGAGAGAGAAGTTAAGTGTAGGTAAAACAAGAGCTGTCTAGGACACTTGGTTGTTTTATCCCATTTTCTTGAATGCTGTGTTCCCTTGGGCATATAAATAATACTTGGTACTGAAGAAGTTAATTCTGTGTCACTACAAACTCTTTCTGTAGCAGACCCATGGAGGTAAAACTATAGTAGAGCAAAACTCCAGATAGACCAGCTGGGGTAACACAGCTGGTACCAAAGAGGTGTTAACCTGGGGATTAGGAGAAGGGTGAGATCCTTAGATCCAACCAAAGAGAAGTAAAAGCATGGGCTTCTCACTTGAAAGGGGTGCTCTTGGGGAACTGGAGAAAGATTCAAGAATGGACAGTCTACTTAGGACAGCAGCTGTCCTTGATTTTGAAGACATCGAGGGAGATAATCCATGCCATCCTGTGACACTTTCTTCCAATGGTTAGCCATCCCTACTTTTCAAAACATGAACCTTATTTCTAAACTGAATTGCTTTGGCTTCATCTTCCAGCCATGGGTACTTGTTTTGCCTTTATCTGCTGGATTAAATAGTCCCTTAATTCCATGCATTTTATTCCCAAGAAGGTACTCACTGACTATATTCAACTTGCCTCTCAATCTTTGTTCTGATAAATTAAGCAGTTTGAGCTCCTTCACTCATTTTAAGGCATTTTCTCCAGTCCCGCCATATTATTGTGGGTCTTGTCTACACCCTCTCCAATTTTTTCAACATTCTTTTTTTAGTGTGCACATAGACCAGAAATGGATGTCTTTCAGTCTCACAAATGCTTGGCAGAGAGCCAAAATCTCATCCTTCTCAACACTCCTCCATTTATACATCATAAGATTACATTAGCCTTTTGTGCCATAGGATCACATGTTGAGTTGCCTTTCTAATATGCCCCTTAAATTTGCTGTGATGGTGGTGAGGTTCATGTATGTGAGTTTCCTGAGAAAGGGATGTGAATGTATTGGCATCATTCTAATGCTTGAGACTAGGCAGTGACACGGACAAACAGCACAGGTGGGAAAATGACTCTGCCCCATGCACAAAGGGAACACCCCGACCAGACTCCACAGATCCTTCTCACTCTTATCCCATCAGTGACTACCCAGTCTCTGTTTTGAAAACCTCCAGGGAAAGAGACTCCAAGCTCTCCACAGGCATTTTATTCCATTGTCCTACTAGTCATACAGTTAGGAATTTTTTTCCCCCTGAGATTTAATCTAAATCAGGGTTTTCAAACATGTTTTGTTTGTGGATCCCTACATATATATACACATAGATAGATAGATAGATAGATAGATAGATAGATATCTCATGTAGAGGTATGGAGTTGTTCGGAAATCTTAGGCATAGTCTGTGGACACCGAGAAGTCTGCAGCCCACAGGTTGAAAACCACTGATATAAATCTGCTACGCTATAGTTTGAACCCAATGTCTCCTGTCCTGCCCTTTGTAGTGACAGATAACAACTTTCTCCATCTTTTTTCTGGTAGCCTATCAAGTATTTGAAGACTTCTATCATGTACCCACTTAATCTCCTCTTTTCCAGACTAAACATACCCAGTTTCCTCCACCTTGCGTTCCATCCCTTCAATTATGTTTGTTGCTCACAAGCAGATTCTGTATTGCAATACTATCAGTCACTGTCTCTAGGGTCTCTGTTCAGCAGTATAAGGAGCAGTAATGAGACATATCATGGAGAGAATGGGGAATGATGGACAGAAGGAAATGAACAAGCAAACTGTTTGCCTGAGAGATTTCAGGGTACTTGTTGTTCCAATAGCACAGTGTTTTTCTCCCTAAGACCCTCACAGTTTTACCTAGGAACGATCAGATTAACCTTTAATCATCAGCATAAAGGGACAACCTTTTCCTTGATTGTGACTGGGTGTGTGATCAGGATCTGGTTTCCTCCATCTCTCTGCTCTCCTCGGTGTCTCATACATGCTCACTCTCTCTGAAAAGACACTTACATTTTACTGAAGCTGCTCTTCCTTTCTCACTCGATGCACACTCTTGTGTGTGTTACATGGCACCTTACTACCAGCTGTTCTGGATTCTTCCTGAGGTTATACGGGACAGCAGCCTCATCCTGGCTCTGGCTGCTGTTGAGATCTCCCTAGAGGCTGCTGCTAATGAGAGTTTTAAAATTGCCCTCATGCAGAAATAAATCCTGTGTTGCTTGTTAAAACAGAGTAAACATCAAGGTCACTGCAATCCCCACTGAAACCTCCAGGGAATGTCCCTTTTTGCCATGGCTTGCGTGGTGTGTGTATGTGTGCGATAATGGACACCTTGAATAAGGAGTCCAGTTCTGGCTGGTCCATATCCAAAAGGACAAAGTGAAACTGGAAAAGGTTTGGAGAAGGGTAACAAAGTTGACCCATGGTATGGAATGGCTTCTGTTCAAGGAGAGAATAAAGATTAGGACTGTTCATTTTAGAAAAATGACAGGATAGGATAGAGGTCTATACCTTCATGAATGGAGTGGAAAAAGTGAAGAAAGAAGTGTAATTTACCCTTTCACACAATACAAAGGCCCGGAGTCTCCTGAAGAAATGAATAGGTATCTAGCTTTTTCACATAACATGCCTGTGGAATTCATTGTAATGGGATATTATGATGTGCAGAATTGAAGTTGGGTTAAAAAAATGATAGGTTAATGGAGAACAGGTCTAGAAATGGGTGTTGTACAAGATGGTCAGAGATATAACCCCATGCACGGGGTGATCCTAAACCTTTGACTTCACCCACTTTGGATTTAGATCAGGCCCAAGTTTAGGGAAAGATTTCTTCAGCCTTAGCCAGTCTCCACGCTGTGTGAAGACAGGCCAGGATCTAATAAAAATAGAGTTGAAGTAAAAAAAAATCCATTGAAACAGCTCTCTTTTCCCCAACAGAATATTGGGTATTTGATTAAATGCAATTCTTTAGGGGAAATTTCTCCATGTTCCTATGGAGCTTTGGTTTTTCATTGGAAAACTGAAAACCGAGTATTTTCAGTTGCTGAAAACCAAATAATTTAATGCCCAGATTTAAAGTTTTTGAAAACATGCATTTTTGTTCCAGGTCTAGATAAGATGTTAAAACTGAAACTGAGAAATTTTATGTAGCCAATATCTCTGGAACTGATTCTAGCCTTCAGCTGAGATTTTTTAACAAACCCCAAGGAGTTAGGCACCCTATTAAATGTCAGTGAGTCTTGGGCACGTTACTCCCTTATCGCCTTTGCAAAACACAAACCCAGTTACTTTGATGTGAGTATGGAGAAATTTGATTGAAGCTGACGTTTTGTCTCCCTACTCATCCTGGCATAAATAACAGAGGCTTCTGCTCTGATTAGCAGAATAGATTACCATGGCAATGTAACAGGCATCTATTCCACTCTGGAGTCTAAAACCCAATGAACAACTTTAGGAATTCAGTGTCCAGCTAGAGCTTGACAAGAAAGATCAAACCACTGAAATGGATTTGCTTCGTCCTATTAGACAGGGACAGTGGTGCAGACCCATAGAGCATGTGCAATGTTCATAACTTAAAAGTAGCTGATGATCATAGTTGGAAATGTGAGTTTTCCTTCTCCTATGTCCACTAGCTGACACAGCTGATGAGCTCACCTTCTTGAGAGAAGAAAAGTGATTTGCCTAGGCTCACTCAGCAGCAGGATTAGAGCCTACATGTTCCGAGCCCCAGTCTTGTACCCTTTCCACTGTACCACACTCCTCCTCTGAAACAGAGCTCTTTTTCAATTTTTTTTTAATTTTTTTTAATTAACTATTTTCAATGGCTATTAGTGCTCAGCTATCCTGGTCAAGAACCTGAGCTGCTGCAAGCTAATAGAGCACCAGGCTGGGCTTTTCAAAAGATCTTCAAAAGCACATTGAAATACTTGGAGCTAATTCACTTGAACTATTTTGAAAAGTCCTTTCCAATTCACCTGTGAAATTAAATTAAAGTGGATAAATGAAGACTCGGCTCACCACTTCTGAAAGGTTACCTACCCCTGTTCTATACTTTAGGGGAGTGCCCTGTAACCCCCATATTCCTCATTATTATATAATTGTGATCTTGCATATAAAGCAGGCCATGTGAGGTATCATGGGGAAGGTTCTAATCTGCTGAAACCCACTGTTCCATATATATATAATGCATATGAAATTATGAAAATTGTGTTATATGGCTTACACTAAAATATGTGGTAGGTTTGGAAAGTGCTCAGATACTAGCTCTCCAGAGATAATGCCTGGGTGGGTATCAAACAACCAGCCATTGTCCAACAAGGGAGATACAATTAAATGACTCACTTGCACAAAGCCACAGCAGGCGAACGGCTCAACCTTGCCTGGTGACCCAGCAGTGCCCACCAGACATTCCTGCACTGGTTTTCTCCAAGCATGTGGGACTGAGGGTATAAAACAGAACACATGGGGCCCCATGCTTGGCCTTTCTCCTTCCCCCAACTATGCTCCAAGAAAAAAGGACACTCAGAAGACTGAAGACTCCAACAGAGGGGACTGGCCCAGCTTTCAAGGGTGAAACCTGTGTACTATGAACTGTAATAGCTAGTGGGATGAGCAAAAACTGCTTAACTTAGATGTTACCCAAACTAATAGTACTGAGAGATTAGATGGCATGAATATATTTTATTTCCTTTTCGTGCCTAACTCTGACTTTTATCCTATCACTTATAATCATTTAAAATCTATCTTTGTAGTCAATAAACTTGTTTCACTGTTTATCCTTACCAGTGACTTTGCCTGAAGTGTTTGGCAAGGGTGTTTGCTCAGGTTTGCAAAGGCTGGTGTACATTCACTTTCCATTGATGAAGTGGTGAACCAATTAATAAATTTGAAATGCTCATCTTGAACAGGGCAAGATGGTATATTCCTGAGGCACAAGTCTGGGAGCTGGGGTATTTGGTTGGTGCCTTTCTCTGTGTGATTCATGAGTGGCTCTGGGAACATTCATGCAATCTAGGTGGGTGTGGGGCTTCACATGCAGCTGTCCTGAGTGATAATAGTACCTGGAGGGGCTTGCTGCTTGTCATTAGCAAAGCATTGTGAGAGAGAGTGGAGGCTGGAGAGTTAAAGGGGCACAGTGGATCCACAGTCCCAGGCTGCACCCGAGGGATCCGATCATGGGGTCATTAGCAAATATCAATGTCATCGACTCTAAACACTGCCCTCCCAAAACATAGCATATCCTCACATTTCCCAAGGAAACTCCCATTGGCATGAACTAGGGACGACTTAGATGTTAACTCCATAGCAGAGTCTGCCAAATTGATTCATTCCCATATCAGTCACTCCTTCTGAGTTCCTGTGAGCACTAGACATTTACTGGCGACTTTTTTCAAGGCCTTCTTGACCTCTTTGTTTCTCAGGTTGTATATAAGGGGATTGGCCATGGGAGTCAGGACTGTGTAACAGAGGGAGAAGACTTTGTTGAGGTCTCGCAGTGAGTCAGTATCCGGTGACATGTGGACAATGATTAAAGTCCCATAATAGATTACAACCACAGTGAGGAGAGAGGAGCAGGTGGAAAATGCTTTCCTCCACCCATTGGTGGAAGGGATACTCAGGATGGTGGAGATGATGGAAACATAGGATGCCAAGGTTAATAGAAATAGGGGTAGGGTGAATATGGCAGTAATTATGAAGGTCACTAGTATGATCAGGCTGGTGTCACTGCAGGAGAGTTTAATCATTGGGGTGAAATCACAAAAGCAATTGGTCAATTTCATTGGGGCCACAGAAATGTAATTGTGACATTAACTATACTCCTATGGTAGCTGAAATAAATGAATTCATCCAGGATACAGTTGCTAACTGGAGGCAGATTCTGCCATTCATAAGACCAGTGTAGTGCAGTGGTTTGCAAATTGCTAAATACCGATCATAGGACATAATAGATAAAAGAAAACATTCAACTACCACAAGAAAACCAAAGAAATACAATTGAGTGATGCAGCCCCCCACAGATATGGTTCTGTCCCCAGTCAGGAGACTGGCCATCATCCTGGGCAGGATGGTGGAGGTGTAGAAGGTATAAAAGCAGGACAAGTTCCCCAGGAAGAAGTACATGGGGGTGTGCAGGTGCTGATCAGCCACAATTAGCACAAGGATAAGGATGTTCCCGGCCATGGTCAGAAGGTAGATCACTAGAAACAGCACGAAGAAGGGGGTCTGCAGTTCAGGGAGATTCCCAAATCCCAGAAGGACGAATTCTGTGACATAGGTTTTATTTTCCCCTTCTTCTTTCTCCAAGAAGCGTATATGGGTTCCTCCTTCATGCATTTTTTACAAGGTATGTCTAGTGATACATGAAAAAGTAAGGAGCATTGGAAGAGTTAGCTGTAAAGATGAACTCATTACATTTGCATCCAGTTTGTGGTGGGTTGGATCATAGTAAACCCCTTGGGAGCTACCACCTGATGTGCCAAGTCTACTTCTGCCCCTGCTTTTCCTGCCAGCTTGGGACTCCAGCACCCTGTCTTGCTGAGCCATCCATGCCCATCTGATCCAACACAGACCCAGGGTCTGAACCATGTGTCGCAAAGCTGCAGAGTTAACTGAAAGCAACTTACAGAAGTGTTCCTGTCTTTAACACTCAGATGTCCAACTCCCAGTGGGGTCCAAATTCCAAATAAATCTGTTTTACCCAATATAAAGTTTAAAAGCTTAAACCCCAAATAAATATATGTAAACACATACATTGTTCGCTGTTTGCTTCTCCCCTCCCCCAGGGGTAGCTCTAGGCATTTTGCCGCCCCAAGCACGGCAGGCAGGCTGCGTTTGGTGGCTTGCCTGCGGGAGGTCCACTGGCCCCTCTGCTTCGACGGACCTACCGCATCCGTGCCTGCGGGAGGTCCAGAAGCCGCGGGACCAGCGGACCCTCCGCAGGCACGCCTGCGGGAGGTTCACCGAAGCCATGAGACCAGAGGACCTCCTGCAGGCAAGCTGCTGAAGGCACCCTGCCTGCCACCCCCGCGGCGCTGGCAGAGCGCCCCCCACAGCTTACCGCCCCAATCATGTGCTCGGCATGCTGGGGCCTGGAGCCGCCCCTGCCTTTCCCCTCCCCTCCGTATTAATACCTACTCTGGTTAATTAATAAGTAAAAGTGATTTTATTAGATACAGAAAGTAGGACTTAAGTGGTTTCAAGCAGTAACAGACAGAACAAATAGAATTACCAAGCAAAATAAAATAGAACACGCAAGTCTATATCTAAGAAAACTGAATACAGATAATATCTCACCATTAGCGATGTTTCAGTAAGTTTCTTTCACAGACTTGACACCTTCCTAGTCTGGGCACAATCCTGTCCCTGGTACAGCCTTTGTTCCAGATCAGGTGGTAGCTAGGGGATTTGTCATGATGGCTCTCCCTTTGTTCTGTTCCACCCACTTAAATATCTTTTCAACAAGGTGGGAATCCTTTGTCCCTCTGCTCCCTGCTCCCCCGCCCCCGGCCCTCTAAATAGAAAAGCACCAGGTTAATGATGGATTCCAGTTCAGGTGACTTGATCTCTTTTCACTGTAAGACACCAAGCCTTCATTCCTCCCAGCCTGACTCACAGGAAGGCCTGCCTGCAAACAAAGCCATCTAAAGTCAATTGCCCTGGTTGATGGGAGCCATCAAGATTTCAAACCACCATTAACGGTCCACACTTTGCATAATTACAATAGGCCGTCAGAGTTATGTTTCATATTTCTAATTTCACATACAAGAGTGATACATCTATACATCTATCTACTGACCACACTCAGTAGACAATAAGCCAATAAGCTTTGTAATGATACCTTACAAGAGATCTTTTGTATGAAGCATAATTTAGTTACAATATATTCACACTTATCAGCATACTTTCAGAAAATCATGCAATGTCACATAGTTGGTTCTAGAAGAGTTCTAACCTCACAAAAAAAAGCACAATTGATAAACTTTCACAGAGCTATGACACTGCTATTATCCCAGACTTCAGATGAGGTTTAGGACTATATGTACACCACTTGCCAATGGCAACATCAGCTACACTGTTAATTTTTTACTTTTCTGTCCCCAGCTTCAAGGGCCAGACAGGAGTGTATATTGCATCCCATAGGACTTCCTTGAACTAATTCCTGGTTGAACTAAAACAAATACTTTAGAAAAAATAAGCAGAAGTGACCACTGTGACCATCTAATCTGACCTCCTGTACGTCAGGAACAATAACACTTCCCTACTTAACCTTGAATTTATCCAATTAACTTGTGGTTGAGTAAATCATATGTCATAAACTAGGATATATCGGCATACTCTTGTACAAGTTATGTGTTTACCTCTGTGTTTTAATTTTGGATGGGTTGCTTGCTATGTCAGTGTGATACAAGGGGGTCAGTAGAGGAACCAGGCAGGAATGGCAAAGCAGTGACCTAGATAAGGAGCATGCCAGAAAACACACACACACACACACAATAGCCAGGTCATTAGCTAGAAGAGTTACATTGTTGATTACAAAGGCTGAAAAGAGAGAGATTAAAAGAAACTGGCCAGGTAAAGGACTCACTATGAGACACAGAGAAAAGGTCTGCAGAGATTCAACTATCACTCAGGCTCAGAAGTAGGATCTGGAAGAACCTGAGCTAAGGATAGAAGATTTAAGCTTAGGTAAGACAAGAGGAGTTAGGACTCTTTGCTGTTTTAACAAATTTTCCTCAGTGCTCTGTTCCCTCAAACAAATAAATACCACATTGTTTTGAAGAAATGGTTCTTCTGTCCTGCAGGCTCATTCTGGGGAGACTGGAGAAAGTTCCAGAAGGAGCAGCCTGCTCAGTGAAAGTGAATGCAAATCCTGCAGAAATGCAGCCAGTCGTGATTTTGAAGACATGAAAGGTGGAGAATCCAGCCCTTCCTTTGGTGCTTTATTCTAGTCGATAATCACTCCCATGAATCATCATGTAATTTGTGACTTATTTCTAAACTGAATACATCTGGCTTCAGCTTCCTGCCACTCATTCTTGTTTTGTCATTCTCTGCTGGATTCATGGGCCTTTTAGTATCTGCTATGTTCTCCCCAGGAAGCTATGTATCCACTGTAATCAAGTCATCTCTGAAGCTTCTTTCTTATCAATTTAATAGTCTGAGCTCCTTTACTCTCACTGGAAGACATTTTCTCCAGCGCCTCATTGCTCCCCCTCTCCACCCGCCATATTTTTGTTGCTCTTTTCTACAGCCTCTCCAGTTGTTTAACATCCTTTTTAAAATGCGGACATAACCCCAAGACTGGATGCAATTCAGTCTTACCACGGCCTAATAGAGGTTGGATCACATCTCTCCCCTATTTTATACATTATAGGATCACATTAGCTCCTTGTGCCGCACTATCGCACCAGGATCTCAGGTAGAGTTGCTTGTCCACTCTGACCCCTAAACCTGCTGTGATGGTGGTGAGGGTCTCACACATGAACTTCCCCAGAGAGGGACATGAATGGGATGGCATTATGCTACTGCCAGAGACTAGGCAGTGGGGAATGACATGACCAGACTCCAGAGATCCCTCTCACTCTTATCCCTCTTCTCAGTGACTCTCCAACATCCCCAGCCCACCCCATAATCCAGCTCATGTGTGTGAATCTCCTGGAGTGGAACTGCAGGGGGATCCTGTGCTGCAGAAATCACAGCCACTCTCTGGAGGGTCTCAGTTCAGCAATATTCAGAGCAGTGATGAGCCATAGCAAGGGGAGAATGGGGAATGATACACAGCAGTAAATGCACACGGAAACTGAGTACTGGAGAGGCAGTTCTGCCTGTTTTGCTTCCCAACATAGCAGGTGTTTCTTCCTCAGATCCCTAGTATGTGACCCAGGTCCCTTCAGTCCTCAGCATGAAGTGGCCACTTCTCCTCTGATGGTGACCGGGTGTGGGTATTAGGATCCAGATTCCACCATCACTCTGCTCAGTGTCTCAGACAATCTCTTTCACTCTGCAAAGACACCTGTATGTTGCTGCTGGGCTGTGCTCCTTTTGCTTTCTCACTCAATGAACACGATGGAGTATATCACACTCAACCTTAGCGATGCCTGCTCTGGATTCTTATGTGTTATAGGGAACTGCAGCCTCACCCTGGTCGCTGTTGGTCTCTCCCTTGAGACTCCTGATAATGATAATTAGTCAGTAGTCCTCATGGGTGATACTAAATCCTATTTTACTTACTGAAGCTGCATAAACATCAAGGCCAACTTGATATCTTTGTTTCTCAGGCTGTAGCTGAGGGGTTGGCTCAGGAAGTCAGGACTGTGTAAGAGACAGAAAACACTTTGTTGAAGTCTATAGGACTGTCAGCATCTGGTAATATGTAGACAATGATTAGGGTCCCATAGTAGATTGTAACCACAGTATGATCGGAAGAGTAGGTGGAGAATGTCCTTCTCCACCCACTGGTGGAAGGGATACTCAGGATGGTGCAGATAATAGAAACATAGGATGCCAAAGTTAATAGAAATGGGGGCAGGGTGAATAGAGAAGACATTATGAAGGTCACCAGTGTGATCAGGCTGGTGTCACTGCAGGAAATGGTCAATTTGATCAGGGCCACAGAAATTAATTGTGATGTTAAATATAGTACTATGGTAGCTGAAATACATGAACTCATCTAGGACACAGTTCCTAACTAGAGGCAGACTGTGCCATTTATAAGAGCAGTGTAGTGTAGTGGTATGCATATTGCTAAATACAAGTCATAGGACATCCTGGATAACAGAATAGCCAATTGCCACAAAGAAGCCAAAAAGAAATACAGTTGAGTGAGGTAGCCATTAACAGAAACAGTCCTGTCCCCAGTCAGGAGACTGGCCAGCATCTTAGGCAGGATGTTGGAGGTGTAGCAGGTCGCCAAGCAGGACAAGTTCCCCAGGAAGAAGTACATGGGGGTGTGCAGGTGCTCATCAGCCACAACTAGCACAAGGATGAGGCTATTCCTAGCCATGGTCACAATGTAGATCACTAGGAACAGCAGAAAGAGAAGGGACTTCAGTGCAAGGAGATTCTCAAATCCCAGAAGGATGAATTCTGTTATCCATGTTAAATTTTCCCCTTCTCCTTTCTCTAAGAGCTGTACACAAGTTTCTCCATCTTCCATGAGATATATCTAGTGATACATGAAAATGTAAGGAGCATTAGAAGAGTTTTCTGTACAGATAAACTGATTAAATTTACATCCATTAGATTCAAGAAAAAAAATCTAACTTCTCAAGAAAAGCACAATTTAAAAGATTTCACAGAGCCAGGTTATCCCAGACTTCAGACAAGATTTTGAAATAGATATTCTCCACTTGCCCACCACAAAATCAGATACTGTTAATTTATCACTTTTCTTCCCCCAGCGTCTTTTGTTCAAGATGCATAGATTTAAGGAGTGTATATTGCATGCCACAGAGCTATCTTGAATTAATTCCTGGTTGAACTAAAGCATATATTTTTAGAAAAAAAAATAACCAGAAGGGGCTTGTCTAAGTGCACAGAAGAGATCAAAGTTGAGACTAGAACAGTACTGTCCTCATCTCACCACATGAGGTATATTCATTGGCTGATGAAGCAAGTTGACTTTTGGTTTTACGTGATCTGAGCTACACATTTTAGACAGCAACAGAATTACAGTTCAGAGCAACTGCACCTGTATTCTCCCTTCTATCATCCACCAAAGGCACAACAATCACCTCTCTTGGGTAGAGACACGCCATCTCTCCCTCCACACCAAGGGTTTTCCAGGCTGCACAGCTCCCTGTCTGCATTATGTGTTCCCAATAAGCCAGGCTGCCCTTGACGGCTGGCTTTGGTTTCTGCCCAGAGATGGTTAAGTTTGAAACTGTCACAGTTGTTATCACATGGCTCTTTTGATGTAAGCTCATTTATTCTTAAGGCAAAAGCATCAGAGATAGCGTTAAAACAATTAAAGAACCTGCACACATACCAATATGCTTACCAGAGACCAATCCAACTACAACCTTGGGCTCTGGACATTGGATAGACCTTCAAATATCCTCTGGATACATGTTCCTAACCCCTGTTGCTTGAGACAAGCCCCCCAGTGACTCTGAGAGTCCCTTCTTCATGCTCCCTGGGCTTTTTGACCCTGAGAATACATATATCATAGAGAAAGGTGCACTTCCCAGGAGAAAGTTTCCAAATAAGACGTTCAGAGGTGGGTCATTTGTACTCCATTTCTCCCCAATATTTCTTGTGAAAACTATTTGACTAATAAGACATTCTCATCTTGGCCAATTGTTTCAAAGTGTCTTAAGGGGGTGGCACCCACCACTTATGAGCACCCCCTTTTTGCGGGGGGTCTGAACCTCTTTAAGTCTCTGGCAACCCCATCTGTGTGGATCACACATGCAACAGACCAAGGCCAGCTTCAGGAAGTGCGGGGTCCAATTCGAACACTTTCGGCGGGGCCCTGGCAGGGATGACTTAAAAAGAAAAAAGTGTAAAAAAAAGCCTTTCATTTCTTCCATGTATTATTTACTTTCCATAACTATATAAATAATAAAATTGTATATTATGCACATTGCATCATATATGCTGTTGATTGGTTATTAATGACTGCCATTTCACATGTGTGGGTCCCCGCCACTCCCTGGGGATGTGCACATGTGTGGGTCCCTGCTGCTTCCTGCCCCCCTCATTGAAGCAGGTGTGCAGGTTACTGGCCTGGGAACTGCAGGGCAGCAGTGGACATGGGGCTGGTTCGAGGCAGGGCAGGGGCTGAATGGAGGTAGGGTCTGGCTGCAGGCAGGGCAAGGGGTGTGGGGCTGGCTGGAGACAGGGGAGTGTGGGGCGGGCTGGCTTCAGGCAGGGCCACAGGGGGGTGCAGCAGGGGTGGCAGGACTGGAGACAGGAGCATGGGACTGGCTGGCTTCAGGCAGGGGGGTGCAGCAGGGGTTGGCTGGAGACAGGGCAGGGCGGACAGTGCAGGGCTGGTGCGGGCAGGGGTTGGCTGGAGACACGGCAGGGGGTTTGGTAGGGGCTGGCTGTGGGCAGGGGGTGCAGAGCTGGCTGCAGGCAGTGGGGGCAGGGCTGGTGCGGGCAGGGCAGGGGGTGCAGCAGAGGCAGCTGGAGCCCCAGCCCTTTAAAAAGCCCTCAACCCCCCCATCCCAGGGCTCTGGGGGCTATTTAAAGGGCCTGGGGCTCCCCTGCTTCAACCCCCGCACTGGACCTTTTAAATAGCTGTGGGAGCCCTGGGGAATGCATGAGGGCGGCGGGGCTCCGGCGGCTATTTAAAGGACCTGGGTGGCAGAGGCAGCTGGAGCCCTGGCCCTTTAAATAGCCCCCAGAGCCCCCTGCTACTCCAGGGCTCTGGGGGCTATTTAAAGGGCCCAAAGCCACAGCCGGGGGCACGGGGCTTGCCACGCTCCAGCCGGAGCTCCAGCCAGGAGAGCGGGGCCGCGGAGCTTGTCGCACGCCGGCCAGAGCTCTAGCCGGGGCCGCGGGGCTTGTGGCGCTCCGGCCAGAACTCCAGCTGAGAGAGCGGGGCAGTGGGGTAGCCGTGCTCCCACCGGCGCTTTGGTCAGGGGAACGGGGCCATGGAAGACCCCGGAGCAGACTGCAGCCAGGGTAAGTAAAAAAAATTTAAAAGGCGCCTAAAGCGCAGGGCCTTCTTAGGCGCGGGGCACGATTCCCAGGAATCGGGCGAATCGGCCTAAAGCCGGCCCTGTTCGTACTTCTACTCACCACTTCTCAGTTTATACAGCACAGGATCCCATTAAACTTTTCTGTCCCAGTAGCACACGGGGAGCTCATGTTGAGTTCCTTTCCCACTCTGACCCCTACACTTGCTGTGATGGTGGTCAGGGTACACTCATGAGCTTCCCCAGAGAAAGACGTGAATGTGATGGCATCATGCTAGTGCCTGAGACTACACAGTGACACTGACCAACAGCACAGATGGGAAGAAGTGCTCCCTGAGCAGACTCCACCGATCCCTCTCACTCTTATCCACTAAGTAACTCTCTAACAGACTCTGGGATACATTTCACCCCCAGCTGCATCTTATAAGGCAGCTCATGTGTGTGAGCGTGTTGGCAGGGAACTGTAGGCAAATTCTGTTCTGTGTTACTCGCAGCCACTCTCTGTAGTGTCTGGGTTCAGCAATATTAGACATACAAAGGGGAGAATAAGGAATAATACAGAGTGGTAAATGCACAAGCATATTGCTTATCAGAGAGACATTTCAAGCTGCTCTTCTTCCTGATTGTGCAGCCTTTTCTCCCTAAAATCCTCAGCATTTCACCTAGGAATTATCAGATTTACCTTTAATCCCCAGCATGAAATGGGACATCTCCATCAGTGGTAATTCGGTCTGGGGATCAGGACTTGGATTTCACCATTGTTCTGCGCCCTTCAGCGTCTCATACACTCTCACTCTCTCTGCAGAGACACCGTCATTTTGCTGCAGCTGTTCTTGCTTTCCTGCTGGATGCACTCTGCTGTATATATTACACAGAACCTTAGTGATGGCTGCTCTGAATTCGTATATGGTTTATAGGAGACAGGAGCCTCATCCTGCCTCTGGCTGCTGTTTGGACCTCCCTTGAGGCTGCTGATAATGATACTTTTAAACTTGCCATTATGGAAGAACTGAATCCTGTGTTGCGTGTTAAGACAGTGTAAACCAAGTCCACTGAATTCCCCATTGACATCTCCAGGGTATCTCCTTTTTTTTTCTTGCCCTGTGTGTGTATGTGCCAAGAGACACCTTGAATACTGGGACCAGTTCTGTCTGGCCTATCTCATAAAGGATAAAATGGAACTCAAAAAGGTTCAGAGAAGGGCCATGGAGATGATAAAGGGTATTGATTTTCTTCCATCGAAGGAAAAACTAAAGATTGGGATTGTTCATTCTATCTTGCCTTCGGGTCTAATCCTGCAGGTGTTCTCAGAGCACAGCTGTCTACACACAAAGTGGAAGAGGAAGCAACTGACCTGTCTTTTAATAACTTTTAGGCCATCGGTGAGGGTAAGCCGGCTGTGGGAGATCCTGATTCAATTCCCCCCTCTGACTGATGAAGAGAGGCTCCCCATGTGTCAGTGGACTATTTTAGCCACTGGACTAGATGATACCCTGAAGTGGGGTGCACTCTGTCTAGCCAGGTCTCCTACTGAAGTTCTTCCACTTTAATTAAATATTGAATGGCCCGGGGGGACGGATAGTTCAGTGGTTCGAGTGTTGGCTTGTGTCATAAACAAATGGTTAAGGGTTAATGTCTCTTTTACCTGTAAAGGGTTAAGAAGCTCAGTGAACCTGGCTGACATCTGACCAGAGGACCAACGGGGGGAAAAGATACCTTCAAACCTTGGTGGAGGGAAGTCTTTGTTTGTGCTGTTTGTTTTGTTCGTTGTTCGCTCTTGGGGCTAAGAGGGACCAGATGTGCACCCAGGTTTCCTCCAATCTTTCTGAATCAATTTCATATTTCAAAAGAGTAAGTACTAGCTAGAAAAGGTGGATTAGTCTTATGTTTGTTTTCTTAACTTGTAAATGTGTATTTTGCTGGAAGAAATTTTACCTCTGTTTGCTGTAACTTTGAATCTCAGGCTAAGGGAGGGGGGAAGCCCTCTAGGCAATTTGAATCTGAATACCCTGTAAAGCATTTTACATCCTGATTTTACAGAGATAATTTTTACTTTTTTCTTTCTTTTATTAAAAGCTTTCTTTTTTAAGAAGCTGAGTAATTTTTTTCTTGTTTTGAGACCAAAGGGGATTGGGTATGAACTCACCAAGGATTGGTGGGGGGGAAAGGAAGGGAATGGTTAATTCCTCTTTGTTTTAAAATCCAAGGAGTTTGGATCTGTATAGCTTCCCAAGGCAACCCAGGGAGGGGAAAGCCTGGGGGGGGGAAAGCAGCGGGAGTGGTTTATTTCTCCTTGTTTTAAGACCCAAGGGGGTTGGGTCTTGGGTTCCCCAGGGAAGATTTTGGGGGAACAGGAAGTGTGCCAAATACTATATTTTGGCTGGTGGAAGCATTATCTGATCTAAGCTAGGAATTAAGCTTAGAAGGGTCCATGCAGGTCCCCACTTTTTGGACGCTAAAGTTCAAAGTGGGGAAAAAACCTTGACAGCTTGCTAAACCCCAGGTTGTGAGTTCAATCCTTGAGGGGGCCATTTAGTGATCTGGTGAAAAAAAGAATCTGTCAGGGACAGTATTTAGTCCTGCTGTGAATGCAGGAGACTGAACTCCATGACCTTTCAAGGTCCCTTCCAGCTCTTTCAGATAGGTATATCTCTATATAAAGAAGTGAGAACCACTCTAGGTCTTCTGCTTGGGGTGCTCTCCTGAGAAGTGGCAGGTCCCTGTTCAAATCCTTTCCGGCAGCTCCTTTATCTGGATTCGAGAGGTCTACTGCGAGACCTCTCTGGGCTGCTGGTCTTCTACCAGGACCACCTCTGGATCTGGAAACTGTTCTCAGCAACCAGGGCTGTGGCGGCCACTGAGGGGGCAGATCTCTTTGCAGAGCCCCTGCTACACAGTCCCCAGCTCTGTGTGCAGGTGGTGGAGTCCCCTGCGGTGCACCAGAGGTTGGTTCTGGCAGGAATCACCAGAGTCAGAGACCCCCTGGATTACAACTGGGGAGACTGGCTGGATCCCCTGAGGTGCACTCAGCGTATGGGGCTCTCTAGGCCTTGTACTCCTTGGCATGTACTTCAGGAGGTGAGGGCTGCTTTGCCGCCCACTGCTCGGGGTCTACCTCAACCAAATCCTGCATGAGGGCACGCCCTGACCGCCCTCCGGAACTTTTCATGGGACCTCTGCCCTGTGGACCAAACCAGCCCCACACCCACCCCTTCTCTGGGAGCCGGCTGCACGGCTTTCAGCTAGTCCGTGTCCAGACCACGCCACAGAAGCATCTATACATGCTCATGCTCCAAGCCATTCACTTTCTCACCCTCACGTCCCACCTTGACTCAAAGTGGCAGGACCTCCTGACACTCTAGAGGGTGAGGAGCCCCAGTGGGCCCGCCTATACTCCACTCTGGTCCCAAGGCCCACCGGGGATATCAGCTGGTGGTTTCTTCAGGGGAGCGTAAGCACAGGCATGTATTTGGCGCAGTTTGCCCCTGTACCAGACACCTGCCCCTTCTGTGGCATGAGAGAGACTCTGGCGCACATTTACTTGCAGTGTGTCAGCTTGCAGCCCCTGTACCGGCTCCTCAATCGGGGTAGAGATATATCACCTTCATGGCTCTATCTGGTAGGTGGGGTCAGAGCATTCCTACCACCAAATAATGGAGTATGAAGCACCTGATCTCGCTTTCAATAACTTTTAGCCCATTGGTGAGGGAAAAAACCCAAGATATGAGAGATCCTAATTCAGTTCTGTCCTCTGACTGATTTGGAGAAGATATATGACTAGAGATTCCCCATGTGTCAGCTGAATGCCTTCGCCACTGAACTAGAGGATATCCTGAAATGGGGGCTCTGTCTTTCTCTCTCCTATTGAAGTTCTTTCAATTTAATTAAATAATCAGAAAAAGAAGCTGAGAAGCACTTTGTAGCTCAAGGGTTGGTGCACCAACCTGAGAAGTGGCAGATCCCTGTTCAAATCCTTTCTCTTATCTTAGCATGAAGAAAAATTGAACCTGGGTTTATCACATTACTGATGAGTACCCTAACCATGGGGCTAAAGGTTACAAGCCCTACTTATACTCATGCCCTGCCCCAGCTATTTTTTTCTGGGCTGAGCCAGGTGTTGAACTCATTCTCACCTCAAATTACTGAGTTGCCCAAATTGCTTGACTCCAGGAGATGGTATCCTGTCTGTGGATCATAATGAGGGATTGGCACATCCCTGCAGCCAGATTTAGGCACCAAACTCCCTGAGTGGGGTGAGACTTAGGCCACGCTTTTATCTTTACTGTCTCTCCTTGGCTAGCATAGGCTGCCTGCTGCCTAGCTGTCTGGATTATTAGGAGCCTGTCTCTCCTCATTTATTATACATGTAACCTGGATGCTGCAGTGCCCACGTCCTTTTCATAGGTCCGTGACACTGACATGAATGTTCCTCTTTTCAATCATAGTTCTTACCACTTATTCTGCATATTTATTCCAGCATTTTTAAAGTAATTTCCAGAGGCACATAACTACTAATATTGCCACTTTGCAAAGGGGAAACTGAGTCCCAGGAAGGGGAAGAGACTTCTCCAAGGGCACACAAGAGATCAGAGCTGGGACTACAACATAAGTCTCCTCATCTCAGCACATGGAGCATATTTATTGGTCGATGTGGGAGGTTATTTTTTGTTATTAGCTGATATGAATAGAAAAAACAGCAACACATTTTAGATATGAACAGTGTCACAGTTCAGGGCAACTGCACCTATATCCCCCCCTTTATTGCCAGCCAAAGATGCTCACCTTCTAGGCATCATCTCTCTTGGGCAGAGACACACAGCTCTCTTTCTCCTGACCAGGGCTTTTGCAGGCTACATAGCTCTGAGTTCCCTAGTAAGCACGCTGCCCTTGCAGGCCACATTAGCTTTCTCCTCAGAGATGAGAAACAGTGTAACTGACACAGTTGTTACCACACAACCCTTCGATCAAAGCTCATTTATTCTTAAGGTAAAAGCATCACAGAGAAAAGCTTAACACAATGGAAGATCCTATACAGATGCTAAAACAATTTCCAGAGACCACCCTAACTCTAATCTTGGGCTCTCACTGTCAAACAGCTCTTCAAATCTCACACTGGGATTTTCCTCTGCCTACAAGCACCTGTTGTTCAGAACAAGTCGCCCCCGATGACTCTGAGAGTCCCCTCTTCATGTTGTTGGGCCTTTGGATCCTGGGAATACATAATTTGTAGTCAAAGATCCCCTCCCCAGGAAAAAGCTTCCAAAGATCTGGTTGAGAGGTGGGTCGTTTCCATTTGCCTCCTCCCCAGCATTTCTTAGAAAAACTATTCAACTAACACTTCATTCTCATTTGATCCCATTGTTTCAAATTGTCCTTTAAAATTCAAACAATTTCTAAAGGTTACAGCAGTCATGTCTCCTGGACAAGTCATACAGACTTATATTAATACCAAAACATTTGCATTTTAAAACAATGAGCTCCTAAGACACTTCCTCTTAATTCATTGTAACTTAATTCCATAAGGGCCATCAAGCATAATGCAGGAAATCACCGTAGCTATCACAGGCACCACAATGCCTGACTTCATCTGCTTTAAGGGTTGTGTTAGGGTTGAGGTTTGAGAGGGTTGCCCAGGAGCCTGCCATAGGCAGTAGCTCATATGTCCAGACACAAGAGCTAAGGGGCTTTTACAGCATAAATTGAGGTGCCTAGTGATAGCTCACCTATATAGATAGGCACCATCTGAGTTACAGGAGGAGCTCAGTCTGGAATTTTGGTGCCTGTATTTGGGCTTTAGGCACCTAAATTCCTTTGTGGATCTGGGACATAGAGACCTGAAGATGCATAAAGGCAGAAATGGGATTTTCAAAAGCCCCCAAGCAGGATATGTGCCTAACGCCCACTGAGGTCAACTTCCAGCTTCCCAAGTGAGATCTTCAGATCTGCACAACAGAGCTCTACCTTTAAGGTAAAGGAGTGACTAGTTTTCTCAATTTCTGTGCGCAATTAATTTTCTTAGGGCACATTGGACCTCTTTGTTTCTCAGGCTGTAGATGAGAGGATTGACCATGGGAGTCAAGACTGTGTAGAAGAGAGAGAACACTTTGTTGAGTTCTCTCAGTGTCTCAGTGTCTGGTAACATATACACAATCATCAGGGTCCCATAGAAAATTGTAACCACAATAAGGTGAGAGGAACAGGTGGAAAATGCCTTTCTTCTTTGGGTGGTGGATGGGATTCTCAGGATGGTGGAGATGATAAAAGCATAGGATGTCACGGTTAATAGAAATGGGGGCAGAGTGTCTATAGAAGATAATATAAAGGTCACCAGTGTGATCAGGCTGGTGTCACTGCAGGAGAGTTTAATCACTGGGGTGAAATCACAAAGGAAATGGTCAATTTCATTAGGGCCACAGAAATGTAATTGTGACATTAAACATGTTACTATGGTCATTGCCATAAATCCACCCATCCAGGACACAGCTGCTAACTGCAGGCAGATTCTACCTCTCATAAGAACCGTATAGTGTAGTGGTTTGCATATTGCTAAATACTGGTCATAGGACATCATGGATAAGAGATAGCATTCACTTGCTGCAAGCACACCAAAGAAATAAAATTGAGTGATGCAGCCACTAACAGAAATGGTTCTGTCCTCGGTCAGGAGACTGGCCAGCATCCTTGGCAGGATGGTGGAGCTATAGCAGGTCTCCAAGCAGGACAAGTTCCCCAGGAAGAAGTACATGGGGGTGTGTAGGTTCTGATCAACCACCACTAGAACCATGATGAGGATGTTCCCACCTACAGTCACAATGTAGATCACTAGAAACAGAAGGAAAAGAAGAATTTGCAGTTCAGAGAGATTTCCAAATCCTAGGAGGTTGAATTCTGTAACATATGTTTGATTATTCCTTTCTTCATGAGCTGAATATATATTCCGTCTTCCCCAATTTTCCATGAAATTTATCTATTAACAAGTAGCAAGCGTTGAAAGAGATTGCAGTATAATTGAAATCAGATTTTTATCTAGTTGATTGTAGAAAACTTCAAACTGTATAAAGAAAGAATGATTTATAAATGTTCAAAAGCCAAGACATTGGTTTAATCACATACTGTACACAGTGTTTTGGAATGGAGATTCCCCACTTGCAAGCTCCAAATGGCAGCTACACTGTTAATTTTTCACTCTTCTGACATAGCTCTTTTTCATAGATGCATTGATATGAAAGTCACGCAGGACAGTATATCGTAAGCCATACCATTTCCTTCAATTCATTCCTCTTTGACCTAGGGCATAATTGTTTGAAGTACATCCAGAAGGGAATCCTGTAATCACCTGTTCTGAGCCCCTGGATCACATGAGCCATAGCTCTTCTCCAATAACCTCTGCATTGAGTTAAGCATGTGTTTGAGTTAAGCATATGTAACGAACTTGGAAATACTGGCATTATTTTATAACAATTCTGTGCATATCTCAATCTGATAATTGATGATGGATTGCTTGCTATGGGGTAAGATTAAAAGGGGTTGTAAGAGGAACATAACATTAAAGGCAAAAAAAAAAGAAAAAAAGAAAGAAAGAAAAAAAAAGTGACCAAGATAAGGAGCAGTGCAGCAAACTTTCATTCACAATTAACCAGGTCATGAGACACCAACGTTGCCAGTTCTTTGACTCAAGCTGGGAAAAGACACATCCAAAGACACTGGCCAATTGAAGGATTCACTGTGAGGCACAGGCCGGTCTACACTAGAAGCATTACAGCAATGAAGCTGCACTGCTGCAGCTCACTGCTGCAGTGTGTTGAAGGAAGATGCTCTATGCTGACAGGAGAACACTCTCCCATCAACATAATTATGCCGCCTCCACCAGAGGCAGAAGCTATGTTCATGGGAGAGTGTCTCCTGCTGACATAGGGCCGGAGTGAACAGTGCTTCAATCGCTGTAATTTGCTTTGCACAGGGGTATCTTTTTCACACCCCTGAGTGACATACATTACATCCACTTACGTGGTGGTGTAGACCTACCCACAGAGAGAGGCTCTGCAGGGAGGCAAACTGTCCCTCAGACTCAGAAGTCGCATCTGGAAGAACCTGAGCTATGGAGAGAGAAGTTAAGCGCAGGCAAAACAAGAGCCGTCTAGGACACTTGGTTGTTTTATCCCATTTTCCTGAATGCTGTGTTCCCTTGGGCATATAAATAACACTTTGTATTGAAGAACTTAATCCTGCATCACTGCAAACTCCTTCTGTAGCAGATTCATGGAGGTAAAACTAGAGCAGAGCAAAACTCCAGATAAACCAGCTGGGGTAACACAGCTGGTACCAAGGAGGTGTTAACCTGGGGATTAGGAGAAGGGTGAGATCCTGAGATCCAAACAAAGAGAAGTGAAAGCATGGTCTTCTCACTTGAAAGGGGTGCACTTGGGGGGGACTGGTTAAAGGGTTCAAGAATGGACAGTCTACTCAGGACAGCAGCTGTTCTTGATTTCGTTAGTCATCCTCACTTTTCATAACATGCACCTTATTTCTAAACTGAATTTTTTTGGCTTCATTTTCCAGCCATGGGTTCTTGTTTTGCCTTTCTCTGCTGGATTAAAAAGCCCCTTAGTACTTTGCATTTTCTTCTAAGAAGGTACTCACTGACCGTATTCAACTCGCCTCTCAATCTTTTGTTCAATATCTTCATTAATGATTTGGCGGGTGGGATGAATTGCACCCTCAACAAGTTTGCAAATGACACTAAACTGGGAGGAGTGATACATACACTTGAGGGCAGGGATAGGATAAAGAGGGAACTAGACAAATTAGAAGATTGGGCCAAAAGAAATCTGATGAGGTTCAATAAGGACAAGTGCAGAGTCCTGCATTTAGGACGGAAGAATCCCATGCACTGCTACAGGCTATGGACCAAGTAGCTAGGCAGCAGTTCGGAAGAAAAGGACCTAGGGGTTAAAGTGGACGAGAAGCTGGATATGAGTTAACAGTGTGCCCTTGTTGGCATTGGTGAGGCCTCATCTGGAGTACTGTATCCAATTTTGGGCCCCACACTACAAGAAAGGGGGTTCCAAAGAGGATGAATCAAGACTTTTCTCAGTGGTACCAGATGACAGAACAAACAGTAATGATCTCAAGTTGCAGTGGAGGAGGTTTAGGTTGGATATTAGGGAAAAAAAATTCACTAGGAGGATGATGAAGCAGTGGAATGGATTATCTAGGGAGGGTGGTGAAACCTCCTTCCTTAGAGGTGTTTAAGGTCAAGCTTGACAAAGCCCTGGCTGGGATGATTTAGTTGAGGATTGGTGTTGCTTTGAGCAGGTGGTTGGATTAGATGCCCTCGTGAGGTCCCTTCCAACCCTGATATTCTATGATTCTATGATTGTTCTTAGAAATTAAACAGTTTTAGCTCCTTCACTCTCATTGCAAGGCATTTTCTCCAATCTACTATGTTATTGTGGCTCTTTTCTACACCCCCACCAATTTTTTCAACATTCTTTTTTTAGTGTGCACATACACCAGAACTGGATGCGTTTCAGTCTCACCAATGCCTGGTAGAGAGATAAAATCCCCTTCTCATCACTCCTCCATTTATACATCACAGGATTGCATTAGCCCTTTGTGCCATAACATCACATGTTTAGTTGCTTGTCCAATATGACCTCTAAACTTGCTGTGATGGTGGTGAGGGTCACACATATCAGCTTCCCGGGAGAGGGATATGTATGTAATGGCATCATTCTAGTGCGTGGGACTAGGCAGTGACACTGACAAACAGCACAGATGGGAAAATGACTGTGCCCCATGCACAAAGGGAACACCCCGACCAGACTCCACAGATCCTTCTCACTCTTATCTCATCAGTGACTACCCAATCTCTGTTTTGAAAACCTTCAGGGAAGGAGACTCCAAGCTCTCCACAGGCATTTTCGTCCATTGTCTTACTATTCATACAGTTAGGATTTTTTTTCCCCAGAAATTTAATCTTAATCAATGGTTTTCCAACATTTTTCATTTGTGGATCCCTAAAAAAAATCATATGGAGTTGTGGAGTCTTTTGGAAATCTTAGGCATAGTCTGTGGATCCCGAGAGGTCTGCAGACCACAGGTGGAAAACCACTGATATAAATCTGCTATGCTATAGTTTGAACCTGTTGCCTCTTGTCCTGCCCTCTGTACTTACAGATAACAACGTTCTCCATCTTTTTTCTGGCAGCCTATCAAGTATTTGAAGACCACTATTGTGTACCCCTTTAATCTCCTCTTTTCTAAACTAAACATACCCAGTTCCTTCAGCCTTTGCTCATATGGCTTCTATTCCATCCCTTCGATTATCCTTGTTGCTCATAGGCAGAATCTGTGCTGCAATACTCTCAGTCACTGTCTCTAGGGTCTCTGTTCAGCAACATAGGAAGCAGTAATGAGACATATCATGGAGAGAATGGGGAATGATGGACAGAAGGAAATGAACAAGCAAACTGTTTGCCTGAGAGATTTCAGGGTACTCGTTATCCCAATATCACAGTGTTTTTCTCCCTAAGACCCTCACAGTTTCACCCAGCAATGATTAGATTTACCTGTAATCATCAGCATAAAGGGACAACCTTTTCCTTGATTGTGACTGGGTGTGTGATCAGGATCTGGTTTCCTCCATCGCTCTGCTCTCCTCCTCGTCTCACTCTCACTCTCTCTGGAAAGACACTTACATTTGTCTGAAGCTGCTTCTGCTTTCTCGCTAAATGCATACTCTTGTGTGTGTTACACCGCACCTTACTGCCAGCTGTTCTAGATTCTTCCTGAGGTTATATGGGAGAACAGCCCCATCCTGGCTTTGGCTGCTCTTGGGATCTCCCTTGAGGCTGCTGCTAATGAGAGTTTTAATACTGCCTTCATGCAGAAATAAATACTGTGTTGCTTGTTAAAACAGAGTAAACATCAAGGTCACTGCAATCTCCATTGAAACCTTCAGGGAATGTCCCTTTTTGCCATGGCTTGCGTGGTGTGCATGTGTGTGATAACAGACACTTTGAATACGGGGTCCAGTTCTCACTGGTCTGTATCCAAAGGGACATAGTGAAACTGGAAAAGGTTTGGAGAAGGGCAGCAAAGTTGATCAATAGTATGGAATGGCTTCCATCCAAGGAGAGAATAAAGATTAGGACTGTTCATCTTAGAAAATTGACAGGATAGGACAGAGGTCTATACCTTAATGAATAGAGTGGAAAAAGTGAAGAAATAATTTACCCTTTCACACAACACAAATACCAGTAGTCCCCTGAAGAAATTCATAAGTATCTGGCTTTTTCACACAACATACCTGTGATTGTTGTGGGATATTTTGATGTGCAGGAGGCCTCTGGGGCCAGTCCACCCTATCACAGTGTCCTTTAAAACTCATAAGATTTCCCAAGGTTACATTAGTCAAGGTCACTGAAATCCCCATTGAAACCTTTTTGACATGGATGGCAAAAATCATATGGAGTGTGTATGTGTGCAATAACTGACACCTTGAATACGAGATCCAGTTCTTGCTGGTCTGTATCCAAAGGGACATAGTGAAACTGGAAAAGTTTTGGATAAGGGCAATAAAGTTGATTAGTGGTATGGAATGGCTTTCATCCAATGAGAGAATAAAGATTAGGACTGTTCATCTTAGAAAAATGACAGGATAGGATAGAGGTCTATACATTAATGAATAGAGTGGAAAAGCTTAAGAAATAATTTACCCCTTCACACAATACAAATACTAGGAGTCCCCTGAAGAAATTCATAGGTATCTGGCTTTTTCATACAACATACCTGTAAAGCTCATTGTTATGGGATATTTTGATGTGCAGAACTGTAATTGTTAAAAAAAACCCTGGATAGGTTAATGGAGGACAGGTCTATAAATGGGTGTTGGACAAGACGGCCAGGGATGCAATCCCATGCATAGGGTGATCCTAAACCTCTGACTTCAACCACTTTAGTCTTTTCTGGCCCCAGCTGTCCAGCTGGGCTTCTTAATAGCTCATATCCCCTTCTGGGGGTTGATCATTGTCAAATTGTAGGCCACTTCCCCAGTGGTTTATGGGGGGGACCCAGGTCAACCTACTATTCTGGGTCCAAGGCCAGAAACCCTAAGAATGGCAGCCATGTGCCACCACATGTCTTTAATGAAACTGCTTTCTGTTCCCTGGGCCACTTCCTCATGGCTCCAGCCTTCACCAAAGCTTCATCCATACCTCTGTGTTCTCCTATGTTCAGGCACAGCAGCCAGGCCTAAGCTTGTCCTCGCTGTCCCAGTCCCTTTCAGCACTGATCTGTCCATGCTGCTGTAGCCCTTCAACCTGCTAAGAAGGCCATTTTCACTGCTCAGGCTCTAAGCTGCAACTGCCCCCTTTTCTCACTGTAGCTCCGTTCACACCAGCCTGCAGCCCCCTGATTGGCTATCCCCATGCAGCCTACCCCATTGCCCGCATCCCATGCAGACTCTGTGCAGCTTGGAGGACTCCTCTACTACTCTTTTCCTGAGATAGGTGTAGCAGGGCCTTGAGACCTCCAGCAGGAGGCCTCTGGGGCCAGTCCCCTCATCACAGTGTCCCTTGAAGCTCATAAGATTTCACAAGGTTACATTAGTCATGTCTTCTAGACAAGTTACATACAATCCCATAATAACACACGAGCTATGGGGACTTTTTAAATTTGGGTGCCTAGTGAATTTAGGTATTTACCGAGTTATATGGCAGGTGAGCAGTGGTTTAGTGGATCATATTGGTATCTAAGTCTGGGACTGAGCTGTAGGCTTTAGGGACCAGGACCCTTTTGTTGGTCTGGGATGCAGGCACCGAAAGATGCAGAAAGGCACAAGTGGGATTTTCCAAAGCATCCAAGTAAGGCGGGAGCCTAACTGCCACTGAAGTCAGCTTACAGCTTTGAAGCTTTGGAAAAACAGAGCATTCTTCTACAATTGAGCTAAAAGAGTGACTCCATTAGCTGGTTGATGTTCTCATTCCTGTTGTTTTATATACCGAAGTCAATGGGAGTTAGGCATTTAGATGCTTTGAAAATCCCATTAGGTACATAAATACTTCTACAAATATGGATCTTAGATACCAAGGGGAGAGGTAGGATAGCTGTGTATAACTAAGATACATATTGTAACTATGATTCATGGTGATTAAACCTCTGAACGTGGTCTTTCAATGGAATGCTATAGCCAAAAGAGCTAACGTACTCTTGGACGTACAAAGAACTATGAAGTACAAGCAGGAAGGTAGTTTTAGCTCACTATATTAAACCTTTGAAACAATGCCTGTGATCCCGTGTGTTACTCACCTCTTTTGGAAAACACAAACCCAGTTACTTTGATGTGAGTATGGAGCAATTTGATTGAAGCTGATGTCATGTCTCCATACTCATCCTGGCATAAATAACAGAGACTTCTGATGTGATTAGCAGAATAGATTACTGTGGCAATCTAGCAGACATCCATTCCATTCTGGAACCTAAACCCCAATGAACAACTTTGTCCCATTAGCCAGGGACAGTGGTGCAGACCCCTAGAGCTTTTGCGATATTTCTAATATTTACAAAGCAGCTGATGATCTTGGTTGGAAATGGAAGTTTTCCTTCTCCTAGGTGCACTGCCTGCAACAACTGATGAGCCTGTACAGGGAGACTTTGGCAAACCAGTAAAGTGCTTAAAACCACTATGGGTTATTGTTAAAGGTGGCCTAGTCTGCAAGCTGTAAATTGGCCAATCAGAAATCTCAGCTTGATCAAAGCAGGAGGGGAGGGGTTTTTGGCTGCCACAAAAAGGGCAGTTTGATCCCGCGTCCTTCCTAATAAGAATTGTGTTGAAGTTGCTGATACATTTTAAAAGAGCAAGATATGCCCCAGGAATGTCTATTGGGGTTAATCAATATCAGAAGGAACCTCTTGCTTGATCATTGAATCTGCTTACTTAACAAGGTTTCGTTAAGGGACATGTCATTCTATTACTAATGTATAAATAAGAGGAAAAAGCTTAAGATAGTTGGACACATTTAGGGACTCTTTTTGGACTCTCCCTCTGGATACGTCTTGCGGTCCTCATCAGCAGATGAAAGATTTGGCCACCGAAAGCCTGCCGCTATGTCACTCGAAAGCCACACTCAGTTTTGGTAAGTACGAGGGTTGGAGGTGTTTTACTAATCTTGTTGAGGACATGTGTAAATTTTTGAGACTAAGTAAAGTTTAGCTTTAAGTGAAAGCACTGTTGTGTTGTCCTGTTGTGCCAGCCACCCATCGGTCATACAGCCATGTCTCCCCTGATTTATTTCCTAAGACCTCCTCACACAGAGTAAAAGTTACCAAGAGCTTTCAGTTGAAAGAACCCTGGGTAACAAGCTCACCTTCCTGAGACAGGCACAGAAAAGTGATTTACCCAGGCTCACTCAGCAGCAGGACTACAGCCCCCATCTTCTGAGCTCCAATCTTGTACCCTCTTCACTGTACCATACCGCCACCCCTAAAGCATCATTATTTTACATTATTTTATTTTCTATTTTAAATGGCTCTTAGCTGGTGCCCAAATATCCTAATCCAGAACCTGAGCTCCTGCAAGCTAACAGAGCACCAGGCTGGAATTTTCAAACTATCGTAAAAATCCCATTGAAAATATTTGGCTCTTACTTCCGTAAGCTGTTTTGGAAATTCTCTTCCAAATGACCTCTGAAGGATCAAACAGTCAGATTGTGCCACAGTCATAAATGTGTGCACAGTGCTTTAATCCCCAAACCAGTCTTCTTTCCAGACAGATATATGGTCTCATCTTTTTTAAATAAAGCATACTATAATAAATGGGAGTTAAATGCCTGGGTAAATTTGAGAATCTACCTAGACACTTATCTGCATCTTTAGAACATTTCATAATTTGGCCCTTAGGAATCTGATCACTTTCAAAATGATTGGGATGAAGGAAATGAAGTCATGGACGTGCTTCAGATAGATCCCAACACTTTTCAATAAAGTATGAAAACATATAACAATTAAAGGGAGTCAGGCACATTTGAAACCCCAGCTAAGTACCTATCTGCATATTTAGGAACTTTAAAATTCTGGCCCTGATTAATCCAACTATGTTTGAAAGTAGTTGGGCTGAGGAACCTAAGGGTATATCTACACTGCAGCATTAAACCTCCCAGGGCCTCAGAGACAGGGTTCCAGCTTGAGCCCAAAACTTTTGAAAGGAAATTTTATAGCCTTGCAGCCTGAGCCTCATGATCCTGAGTCAGCTGACTGAGGCCAGCCATGAATCTTTTATCACAATGTAGATGTACCTTAAGTCACCCAGGTGTTTTCTCAAAGAGCCTGACACTTTTCAAATGCAGAAATCAATATCAATTTCTCAACACACATTTTTCTTTTCACCTGACATTGAAATGACTTTTAGGATGAAGAGATGTTCCACCAGAAATCATTCATCTCAATTAATATTTTATTTCAACATCCAGGAATCCATTTAGGATCTTACAAACCTTCTGATCATTGCAATATTGCATATGTAACAAACAAAATATCAGCCGTCCAGTACAATCTTCACAAATAGAAAATTATATTGGAAGTCCTGACAAAAAGATGAGAGAAAAATATTTACACAATCTGAAACCCCCCCCTCAGGGATTCCAGGACAGAACTATGTAAAGTATAGACTTTTCCCAGTACACTCAGAGTAACAAAGTAGATTAAACATGTAACTGAAAATCTTTAATTCCACTGTGTGGAATGCAGAGCACATGAGAGTTATTATTTCAGTTGGGTCATTAGGAAGTATCAGCTATAATCAACTATAAATGCTGCCTTCCCAAAACATAGTGTATCTTCATATTCCCCAAGAAAACTCCCATTGGCATGAACTAGGGAAAACCTAGGTGCTAATTCCATTAAAGGTCTGCCAGATTGATTCATTCCCATATCAATCACTCTGTCGGAGTCCAAGTGAACACTAGACATTTACTGATGACCTTTCTTAGGGACCTCCTTGACCTCTTTGTTTCTCAGGCTGTATATAAGGGGACTGGCCATCGGAGTCATTACTGTGTAGAAGAGAGATAACACTTTGCAGAGCTTTCTAAGTTTGTCAGACACATAGACAATTATTAGGATCCCATAGCAGATTGTTGCCACAACAAGGTGTGAGAAGCAGGCGGAAAATGCCTTTCTCCAGCCACTGGTGGAAGAGATTGTCCAGATGATAGCAACATAAGATGCCAAGGTTAAAAGAAATGGGGGCAGGATATATATGGGAGAGAGTATAAAGGTCACTGGTTTTATCAGGCTGGTGACACTGCAGGAAAGTTTAATCACTGGGGTGAATAACAAAGGAAATCATCAATTTCATTGGGACCACAGAAATGTGATTGTGACATTAAACATGTTGTTATGGTTGTTACTAGAAATGCACTCCTCCAGGACACAGGTGCTAACTTGAGGAAAATTCTCCCATTCATAAGAGCTGTGTAGGGTTGTGGTTTGCATATTGCTAAATACTGGTCATAGGGCATAAGCGCTGGGAGATAACATTCATCTCCCACAAGAAAATAAAAGAAAAAAAAATGAATGATGCACCCGCCAACAGAAATAGTTCTGTCTCCATTCATAGGACTGGCCAGTACCCTGGTCAGGATGGTGGAAGTGTAGCAGGTCTCCAAGCAGGACAAGTTCCCCAAGAAGAAGAATATGGGGGGAGGGTGAAGGTGCTGATCAGTCATAACTAGTGCAACAATGAGGAGATTCCCTGCCATGGTTACTATGTAGATTACTAGAAACAGCAGGAAGAGAAGGCGCTGCAGTTCAGGGAGATTCCCAAATCCCAGAAGGATGAATTCTGTGATATAGGTTTTATTTTACTCCTCTCTTTTCTTCAAGTGCTTTAGACTTTGCTCCTTCATCCATTTTCCATGAGATATATCTGGTGATACATAAAAATGTAAGAAACATTAGAGAGCTAGCTGTACACTACATTTTCATTCATTTGATTCAAGAAAAGGTCAAACCTCATAAGGAAAGCATGTTTTATAAGCTTTCCCAGAGCCATTACTTGGCTATTATCCGAGATGTTAGACAAGATTTTGGAATAGATTTTCCCTGCTTGCCCACCACAAAATCAACCAGACTGTTAATTTATCACTTTTCTGCCCCCAGCTTCATTCATTCATAGATACATAGATCTAAAGGCCAGAGAGGAGTGTATGTTGCATGCCACAGGGCTTCCTTGAATTAATTCTTTGGTTGAACTAAAGCAGAAGGAACTACTGGCATCATCTAATCTGACTCCTGTATGCGAGAAGCCATAACACTTCCCAGCTTACCCTGAATTTACCCTCAATACCTTGTGGTTAAGTAAACCATATGTGACAAAGTGGGACATATCTTGCATTATTTTGCATCAGTAAAGTGTCTAGCTGTGTATTTTAAAGAATGATGGATTGCTTGCTATGTGGGTGAGATTTGAGGAAGCAGACAGGAAAGGCAAAGCACACAAACGGTGACCATGTCAGTAGCCAGCAGGATTACACAGTTGTTTACCAAGGCTGAGAAAAGAGAGATTAAAAGAAACTGTCCAAGTAAAGGATTCCCTGTGAGACACAGAGAGAGGGTTTGCAGGGTTTCAACTATCCCTCAGACTCAGAAGTGGGATCTGGAAGAATCTGAGCTATGGATAGAGGAGTTAAGCACAGGTAAAACAAGAGGCATCTAGGACTCTTTGTTGTTTTAACCCATTTTCCTCAATGCTGTGTTCCCTTATGCAAATACATGCCAATTTGTTTCGAAGAAGCTCTTTCTATGTCCTGCAAATACAGTACTGCGTATCTGCTTTATATCCACAGAAATCTGCACCTGAAGATGTGAATGCGGATATCTGAGGACCAGTTCTGCGAATCACGGATGGAAGCAGATCCAAATTTTATATCAAAAGATGTGCAAATCTGCAGACATCCACATTGTATCCGTGGGTCATTTTTGCAGATGGGATGTGGATACAAATTTTTTATCTGTGCTGGACTCAACCTGCAAGCTCATTCCGTCGCCGGCTGAGGGAGGGAAATCTATAGCAAGGCCAAATTCCAGTTAGACCTGGTGGGGTAACACAGCTGGCACTAAATGGGTGGTAATCTGGAGATTCAACGAATGGTTGGATCTCAGTATCCCAAGCAAGAGAAGGGGAAGCATGGGCTTCTCACTTCCAAGTGGTGTGCTGGGGAAACTGGAGAAAGTTCCAAGAAGGAGCAGCCTGCCCAGTGAAAATGAATGCAAATCCTGCAGAAATGCAGACAGGCGTGATTTTTGAAGACATCGAAGGTGGAGAACCCACTCCCTCCTTTGGTGCTTTATTTGAGTGGATAATCACCCCCATGAATCATCATGTCATTTGTGCCTTATTTCTAAATTGAATATGTCTGGCTTCAGTTTCCAGCCACTCCTTTATGTTTTTTCATTTTCTGCTGGATTCAATGGCCTTTTAATATCTGATATATTCTCTCTAGGAAGCTATGAATCCACTGTAGTCAAGTCACCTTTCTAACGTCTTTCTTATACATTTAATAGTTTGAGCTCCTTTGCTCTCACTGGAAGACATTTTCTCCAGCTCCTCCCCACACTGCACCTCCCCACATTTTTGTGGCACTTTTCTACACCCTCTCCAATTGTTCAACATCCTTTTCTAAATTCACACATAGACCAGGACTGGTTGCAATTCAGTCTCACCAATGCCTAATAGAGGTCGGATCACCTCCATATTCCTATTCATCTCTCCTCTATTTATACATTGTAGGATCACAGTAGTCCTTTGCTCCACAGTATCACACCTAGAGCTTATGTTGTATTACTTGTCCACTCTGACCCCCAAGCGTGCAGTGATGGTGGTGAGGATCACACAAACGACCTTCCCCAGAAAGGGATAAAAATGTGATGGCATCATGCTAGTGCCTGGGACTAGGCAGTGACACTGACCAACAGCACAGACGGGAAGATGACTCCACTCAATTCGCAAAGAGAATAACACGAACAAACTCCACAGATCCCACTCACTCTTATCACATCAGTGACTCTCTAACAAACCCGGGGACACATTCCATACCCGATCCACAACATAACCCAGTTCTTGTGCTTGAATTTGCTGGGGTGAAACTGTGGGAGAACTTTGTTGCAGAAATCACAGCCACTCTATGGAGGGTCTCAGATCAATGATATTCAGAGAAGCGATAAGCCATAGCAAGGGGAGAATGCAGAATGATACATCACTGTAAATGCACAAGGAAACTGTGTACTAGAGAGACAACTCAGCCTGTTCTGCTTCCCAATATAGCAGGTGTTTCTCTCTCAGATCCCTAGTATGTGACCCAGGATTGGTCAGACTTACCGTTAATCCTCTGTATGAAATGTCAACTTCTCCACTGATGGTTGCTAGGGGTTGGAATCAGGATCCATATTCCACCATCACTCTTCTCTCCTCAGTGTCTCAGACAATCCCATTCACTCTGTAGAGACACCTATAGTTTGCCGCTGGGCTGCACTGCTCTTGCTTTCTCGCTTGATGCACACGCTAGGATATATGACAACCAACCTTAGTGCTGCCTGCTCTGGATTCTTACATGGGCTACAGAGAACAGCAACTCACCCTGGCTGTTATTGGTCTCTCCTTTGATACTGCTCATAATGATCATTAGTCGCTAGCCCTCATGGAGAGTATTAAAATCCCATTTTGTTTATTTAAACAACATAAACATCAAGGCCATTGCAATCCCCACTCAAACCTCCAGGGAATCTTCCTTTTTGTAATGCCCTGTATACATGTGGGCCAGGAGTCTAAGGCCTGGGCACATGTATATATACATCTAGACACGTCTCTGCATGTTTAGAATGTTTCAAAGAAGGCCCCGTACAAATCCAAATATCTTTGAAAGCTATTGGGTCTCAGGAACCTTAGTCATTTTAGTGCTCTTGAAAGGTCCTGGCACTTTTCATATGCAGAATTAATTAGCAATTTCGCCACTCTTATTTATTATTTTTTTTACCTGACAATTAATGGTCTTTAGGATAAAGAGATGTCTCACCAGAAATCATTCATGTGAATTAATTTTATTTCAACATCCAGTAATCCATTAATGATCTTTCACACCTTCCAATTGTGGCATGATAACATACATAACAAAGAAAAGTTAAGACAAATAAAATATTCCCACATATAAATTGTATAGAAAACACTGACACTTATCTACATCTTTAGAACCTTTCAAAATCTGTCCCTTAAAAATTAAAATAATTTTGAAAATCACTGGGACTTGGGAACTTTAGTCATTTAGGTGCTTGTTCCAAATTCAATTTTGAAATGTAGAATTAAATAGCAGTTTCTCCATGCAATTTTTTTTCCTGACATTGAGGTGTTCTTTAAGGTAAAGAGATGTCTCACCAGAAATCATTCATATCAGTTAAATCTTCTATTTCAATATCCAGGAATGCATTTAGAATAGTACACATGACTAATAATTTCATGACAACATGTATAACAAACAAACATTATAAAGACCAGTGAAATCTACCCAAATCTAAAAGTGTATAGGACACTTAATACCAAGATGAGAAACTAAATACTTTAAAAATCCAAATCCACCCTTAGGTATTCAAGAACACGGCTATGTAAAACGTAGACTTTTCCCAACTCAGAGCAAAGATTCAAACAAAACATGAAAGTAAAATCTAGAATTCCATTTGAATGCAGAAAACAGGAAAGTTAAGATTCCAGCTAGGGGAGAAGCAAGCATCAACTCTTACAAAACGAGAATGCAGACATCTCCCAAATTAGCATGTCCTCATGTGCCCCAAGAAAGCTCCTATTGTCATGAGCTAGGGACAGCCTAAATGCTAAATCCCTTTCTAGCTCTCCCTGATTCATTCATTGCCATATCAATCATTACTTCTCAATTTCTATAAGTGCCATATATTTGCTGATGACTTTTCTCAGGGCCACCTTGACCTCTTTGTTTCTCAGGCTGTAGATGAGGGGATTGACCAGGGGAGTTAGGACTGTGTAGAAGAGAGAGAACACTTTGTTAAGGTCTCTAAGCGTGTCAGTGTCTGGTAACATATAGACAATGATTAGCATCCCATAGTAGATTGTCACCACAATGAGGTGAGAGGAGCAAGTGGAAAATGCCTTTCTCCGCTCGGTGGTGGACGGGATTCTCAGGATGATGGAGATGATACAAATGTAGGATGCCAGAGTTAATAGAAACAGGGGCAGGGTGTATATGGAAGAGAATATAAATGTCACGAGTGTGATCAGGCTGGTGTCAGTGCAGGAGAGTTTAATCACTGGGGTAAAATCACAAAGGAAATGGTTAATTTCATTGGGGCCACAGAAATGTAACTGTGACATTAAACATGTAACTATGGTAATTATCATAAATCCACTCATCCAGGACACAGCTGCTAACTGCAGGCAGATTTTGCTATTCATAAGACCTGTGTAGTGTAGTGGTTTGCATATTGCTAAGTACCGGTCATAGGACATAAGTGCTAAGAGATAACATTCAACTCCCAAAAAAAGACCTAGGAAATAAAATTGAATGATACAGCCAGTAACAGAAATGTTTCTGTCCCCAGTCAGGAGACTGGCCAACACCCTGGGCAGGATGGTTGAGGTGAAGCTGGTCTCCAAGCAGGACAAGTTCCCCAGAAAGAAGTACATGGGGGTGTGAAGGTGCAGATCAGTCACAACCAGTGCAATGATAAGGATGTTCCCGGCCATGGTCACAAGGTAGATCACTAGGAACAGCAGGAAGAGAAGGGGCTGCAGTTCAGCATGAATCCCAAATCCCAGGAGGATGAATTGTGTGATATATGTTTCATTTTCCCCTTCTACTTTCTCCATGACATGCATGTAGATTGCCTCTTCTTCTGTTTTCCATGAGATTTATCTAGTGACAGATTAAAAGTTGTGAGCAGTGAAGAAGTTTATTGTGCAATCACACACAGTAAATTCCCAGCCATTTGATTCTGGAAAAGTTCAATATGCGTAAGAAGAGCATGATTTATAAGCTTTCACAGAAACAGACACTGCTCCCCCCTTCCAGACTTTTCACAAGATTTTGGAATAGAGATTCCCCACTTGCCAGCTACACTGGTTATTTATCACTCTTCTGCCCCAAACGTCTTTCTTTCAAATGTGCAGAGATGGAAAGGTCACTGGGACAGTGTATTTTAGGCCTTAACATTTGCTTGAATTCATTCCTTTTTAACTAAAGCCTATAATTTAGAAATATAGCCAGAAGACAATACCGTAATCATGTAGGCTGTGGTCATGGATATGAAGAGCCATAGCACTTCTCCAGTTACCTAGGCATTGAGTTAAGTATATGTAACAAGCCTGGAAATATAGACTAATAGACTTTAAGGTCAGAAAGGACCATTATGATCATCTAATCTGACCTCCTGCACAATGCAGGTCACAGAATCTCCCCCACCCACTTCTGTAACAACCCCCTAATCTACATCTGAGTTACTGAAGTCCTCAAATTGTGGTTTGAAGACCTCAAGCTGCAGGGAATCCTCCAGCAAGTGACCCGTGCCCCATGCTGCAGAGGAAGGTGAAAAACCTCCAGGGCCTCTGCCAATCTACCCTGGAGGAAAATTCCTTCCCGACTGCAAATATGGCGATCAGTTAAACCCTGAGCATGTGGGCAAGACTGACCAGCTAGCACCCAGGAAAGAGTTCTCTGCAGTAACTCAGATCCCATCCCATCTAACATCCCATCTCAGACCACTGGGCATACCTACCTGCTGATAATTTGGCAACTGATCTTTGATTAATTTCCAGAATTAGGCTATCCCATCATACCATCCCCTCCATAAACTCATCAAGCTTAGTCTTAAAGCCAGAAATATCTTTTGCATTTTTTTTTGTATCAATGCTCTGCATAGTTCTATGTGTTAATTTTAGGATGGACTGCTTGCTGTGTGGTTAAGATTAAAATGGGTTCTTAGGGGAATCAGACAGGCAGGGCAAAACAATAACTTAGATAAGGCGTTTCCAAGCAAACACTTATATATAATAATCTGGTCATTTGCCAGCAAAGTTGTGCAGCTGTTTTCCTAAGGCTGGGAAGAGGGAGATCAGAAGACACTGGCTAAGCATATGATTCAATGTACAGCACAGAGAGAGTGTGCGGGGATGAAAACTATCCCTCAGACTCAGAATGGGATCTAGAATAGCCTGAGCTATGGACAGAGTTTATGCTGGAAAAGAGGCATCAGGGGTCTTTGCTGTTTGAATCCTGTCAAGGTTCCTTCCCTACTCTGAACTTTAGGGTACAGATGTGGGGGACCTGCATGAAAAGCTCTAAGCTCAATTACCAGCTTAGATCTGGTCTGGCTGCCACCATTCACAAGCACTCCCCTCCTTGGGTAGCCTTGAAAAACTTCACCAATTTCCTAGTGAACACAGATCCAATCCCCTTGGATCTTAAAACAAGGAGAAATTAACCATTCTCCCTCCTTTCCCCCCCACCAATCCCTGGTGGATCCAGTTCCAACCCCTTTGTATCTAAAAAACAAGGAAAAATTAATCAGGTATTAAGAAAAAGGCTTTTAATTAAAGAAAATAAAGGTAAAAGAAAACCCTCTGGGAGAGATTAGCATACCAGCTACTCTCACAGACAACAGATTCAAAACACAGAGGATATTCCTCTGGGCAAAAACTTAGTACACCAATGAAAATACCCAAATCCCCAATTTGATGCTACCTCTAATTGCATAAGATAGGTTACAAAGAAATAAACATAAACCTATTTATTCCTTTCTAAAACTTACTACTCTGATAAGAGGCTGGTTCCTTGATCTTTTTCACTCGGGCTGAAACTGAAAACTAACAAAGGAAAAAACTTCCCTCCTTCCTTTTGAAACATCTTGTTCCCCCATTGGTTCCTCTGGTCAGGTGTCAGCTAGGCTAGGTGAACTTCTTAACCCTTTACAGGTAAAAGAGGCATTAATCCTTAACTATCTGTTTATGACAAACTCATTTTCCTCAATGCTGTGTTCCTTTTAGCAAATAAATAATACTTTGTTCTGAAGATGCTGATCCTGTGTTTGTCCAAACTCATTCAGTCACACGCTCAGGGAGGAAAATCTATAGCAGGGTGAGACTAGAGTTAGACCTGCTGCGATAACATAACTGGAACTAAAAAGGTGGTAAACTGGGGATTAGAAGAATGGTTGGATCTCACGATCTCACCCAAGAGAAGTGAAAGCACTGGCTTGTCACTTGAAAGGGGTGGGCTTGGGGTAGTAAACAATGATTCAAGTACAGAAAGCCATACCCATGGAGCATGAGAGCAAATCCTCCAGAATGGCTGCCAGTCTTAATTTCGAAGACATCAGGAGGATGATAATCCATAACTTTCCTCAGCACTTTGTTTCAATGGTGAGCCATCTTCCCATGCATAATGTGTGTTTTATTCTTCAAATTATTTTTTCTGGTTTTTGTTTTGACTTTTTCTGCTTTATTAAAGAGCCCTTCAGCCCTGATATTTTCTTCCCATGAAGGTGCTCATCATCTGTAAGCAAGTTCCCCTCAATCTTCTTTCTGATAAGTAATGCCATTTCAGTTCTTTCACTCTCATTGTAAGGCATTTTCTCCATCCCAACCCTATATTATTATGACATTTTCCTGCACCCTCTCCTGTTTTGAAATGTAATTTTTAACATGTGGACACAGTAAAAGACTGTATAGAGTTTGGTCTCAAATGCCTGAGATGGGTTACATCACCTTTCTACTTCTACTCACCACTTCTCACAGGATCCCATTAACCCTTTCTGTTCCAGCAGCACTCATGTTGAGTTCCTTGCCCACTCTGACCCCTACACTTACTGTGATGGTGGCGAGGGTCACACTCACAAACTTCCCCAGAGAGGGATGTGAATGTGATGTCATCACGCTAGTGCCTGAGACTACACAGTGACACTGACCAACAGCACAGATGGGAAGACTCTGCCCCATGTGCAAATGGAACACCCTGAGCAGACTCCACAGATTGCTCTTACTCTGATCCCCTAAGTGACTCTCCAACAAACCCTGGGACATATTCCACCCCCAGCTGCATCTCGTAACCCAGTTCATGTGTGTGAGCATGTTGGCAGGGAACTGTAGGCAAATTCTGTTCTGTGTTACTCACAGCCATTCTCTGTAGTCTCTGGGTTCAGCAATATTAGACATATCAAGTGTAGAATAAGGAATAATACAGAGCGGTAAATGAACAAGCATATTGCTTATCAGAGAAACATTTCAGGCTGCACTTTTTCCCAATAGTACAGCCTTTTCTCCCTAAAATCCTCAGAATTTCACCCAGGAGTTATCAGATTTACCTTTAATCCCCAGCATGAAATGGGACATCTCCATCAGTGATGATTGGGTCTGGGGATCAGGACGTGGATTTCACCATTACTCTGTGCCCTTCAGTGTCTCATGCACTCTCACTCTCTCTGCAAAGACACCGTCATTTTGCTGCAGCTGCTCTTGCTTTTCTGCTGGATGCACTTTGCTGCGTATATTACACAGAACCTTAATGCCAGCTGCTCTGGATTAGTACATGATTTATAGGAAACAACAGCCTCATCCTGGCTCTGGCTGCTGTTTGGATCTCCTTTGAGGCTGCTGATGATACTTTTTAATATTGTCATCATGAAAGAATTTAATCCTGTGTTGCTTGTTAAAACAGTGTAAACATCAAGGCTACTGCAATCCCCATTGAAACCTCCAGGGTATCTCCTTTTTTTGTCTTGCCCTGTGTGTTTATGTGCCAAGAGACACCTTGACTAAGGGAGGGAGGGATAGTTCAGTGGTCTGAGCATTGATCTGCTAAATGCAGGATTGCAAATTCAATCCTTTAGGGGGCTATTTAGGAAGTCTGGATAAAAATCTGTCTGGGGATTGGTCCTGATTTGAGCAGGGAGTTGGACTAGATGACCTCCTGAGGTCCCTTCCAACCCTGATATTTTATGAATACTGGATCCAGTTCTGACTGGCCTATCTCATAAAGGATAAAATGGAAATCAAAAAGGTTCAGAGAAGGGCCACAGAGATGATCAAAGGTATGGATTGGCTTCTATTGTAGGAAAAACTGAAGATTGGGGTTGTTCATTTTAGAAAAGATATTACTACTAAGAGGGTATATGATATGAGTGGTGTAGGAAAAATGGTTGCGGGGGGGACTGGATTCAATGACCTTTCAAGGTCCCTTCCAGCTTTATGAGATAGGTATATCTCCATATAAAGAGAAAGAAGTAAGAACCACTCTAGGTCTTCTGCTTGGCAGATTCCTGTTCAAATCCTTTTGCCTAGCTTTGCAGAAGCAGAAAATGAACCTGAGTCTATTACATTACAGAGGAGTACCCTAATCGTGGGGTTCCTTGTTCTCAATCCCATCCCAAGCCATTTTGTGTGGAGTTAGGCTGATGCCCAGCTCATTCTCATAAGCAGGGAGAGGTGCCTCCCTGCAGCCCTGACATACAGTATGTCTATACGTGCGGTGCCGCAGCTGTACTGATACAGCTGTGCCCTGCAGCACCTCTGGTGAAGACCCTCTATGCCGACGGCGGAGAGCTCTCACATCAGCATAAAAACCCCACCTCCGTGAACAGCAGAACCTATGGAATATTCACACCCCTGAGCAACATAAGTTATGCCAACGTAGACTGTAATGTAGACATAGCCTTAGTCACTGAATTTTCTGAAAGGATGAGACTTAGGTCATTTGGCCAACTGAGGCAGCTCCCAGCCTAGTATGCTGGCATTTGTGAATTCTATTCTCTCCCCATACATTGTGTAGGGAGCCTGGGTGGCTAATTCAGCTTATGTGGATTCAGTTGTTGTTTTAGGTATTTTGTAGGCTCCGAAAAGTTAAACATTGTGAAGGTCTATGGTCCGTCACATAGAAATACACATCTGTCGCTAACATTCTTGTTCTAACCAATGCAGTTTCAGTCCAGAATTACAAAAGCACTTCTCACAGACATGTAAAGGTGGGAAACTGAGACACTGGAAGGGGAAGTGACTTGCCCCAAACCACACAAGATATCAGTTTAAGCGGCAGGAATTGAACCCAGGACTCCTGACCTCAGCACAACTGGCATATACATTGGATGATTCAGTGTGTTAATTTTTTGGTTATTAGGTGATATGAATGGCAGCAACAGACCAATAGACACACATTTTCATCTTGAACAATATAAAATACTGATATGAGAATCTGAGAAGTGAGGCCAATGCATAAGAATCCTGATTCGCATCTATAGTGAGGCCCCTTTATACCGTATACAGTTTTTTTTCCTATTTTAATGTCTCTTAACACCCCCAGTGATCTGAGTGTAAATGAGAAACAGGCCGAACAGTATAGCTGATCACTCACTACATACATGCTGGTGTAGTAGTTATACGGCATTTTAATGTCAGGTTGACATTCTAAATATTTTTGATGATAGCTGGACAGGCCCCTCTACAATGCATTTTAATGCAGAAACAAGCTCTTTTCCATGCAATTATACATTCTGTGTATGTTTATATGATGTATGCTGTGGGCTAAAACAAAACTGCTTAAACAGCTCCATCAACGATTGTAGGGAACAAATGCTAGAGCTAGTTGGGGGGGGGAATCCTCCCTCCTTCCCCCCCCCCCGATAAAATAGAAAATGTTTTGTTTTTCAGATTTCTTGAGAAAAAGTGAAAACTAGACAGTTTCCATGAAAATTTTCATTTAGTCAAAAACCCAGTTTTCCGTCACAAAACCGGTTTAGTGGATTTTTTTTTTGACCAGCTCTATTCATTAATCCTTTCCATATCATTATAACTGAAGCAGCTCAGCGTGCTTCTTCGACATTCTACAACAGAGCACCAGCTTCTCAGAAAGCTCCCAAATCTACCTCACACTCGGTGAAGAAGGAGAAACTGAGGCAGATGGCACCCAGAGCCTAGAATGAGCTAATCCACCTTGTCAAGCCAACGCCCCCTAAGAATAGCAGCCATGTACCACCATATGTCTTTAATGAAACTGTTCTCAGTTCCCTGGACCACTTCCCTGTGGCTCCAGCCTTCACCAAAGCTTCATCTGTACATCAGTGTTCTCCTATGTTCAAGCCCAGGAGCCAGGCATAAACTCGTCCTCGCTGTCCCAGTCCCTTTCAGCATTGATCTGTTCATGGTGCTGTAGCCCTTCAACCTGCTAAGAAGGCCATTTTCACTCCTCAGGCTCTAAGCTGCAATTATCTCTTTCCCACACTGTAGCTCCTTTCACACTAGCCTGCAACCCTCTCTTTGGCTATCCCCCTGCAGCCTACCCCGATTGCCTGCATCCCATGCAGACACTTTGTGCAGCTTGGAGGACTCCTCTACTACTCTTTTCTTGAGATGAGTGTAGCAGAGCCCCCGGGAGGCCTCTGGGGCCAGTCCCCCCATCACAATGTCCTTTGAAGCGCATAAGATTTCCCAAGGTGACATTAGTCATGTCTTCTAGACAAGTTACATACAATTCCATAATAACACACGAGCTATGGGGACTTTTAAAATTTGTGTGCCTAGTGAGTTTAGGCACTTACTGAGTTATGTGGCAGGTGAGCAGTGGTTTAGTGGATCATATTAGTATCTAAGTCTGGGACTGAGCTGTGGGCTTTAGGGCCCTAGGACCTTTTGTGGGTCTGGGATGCAGGCACTGAAAGATGCAGAAAGGCACAAGCAAGATTTTCCAAAAAATCCAAGTAAGGCAGGAGCCTAACTGCCACTGAAGTCAGCTTACAGCTTTGAAGCTTTGGAAAAACAGAGCATTCTTCTACAATTGAGCTAAAAGAGTGACTCCATTAGCTGGTTGATGTTCTCATTCCTGTTGTTTTATATGCTGAAGTCAATGAGAATCAGACATCTAGATGCTTTGAAATTCCCATTAGGTACATAAATACATCTACAAACCTGGATCTTAGATACCAAGGGGAGAGGCATGATAGCTGGCATTCCATAGGCATTGCAGAACAGAACTATGTAAAGTATAGACTTTTCCCAATACACTCAGAGTAAAGAAGTAAATGAAACGTGTAACTGAAAATCTTTAATTCCACCGCATGGAATGCAGAGCACATGAGAGTTATTAATTTAGTTGGGGCATTAGGAAGCATCAGCTATAATCAACTATAAATGCTGTCCTCTTAAAACATGATATATCTTCATATAGACTCATAGATTCATAGATTCATACACTTTAGGGTCAGAAGGGATTAATGTGATCATCTAGTCTAACCTCCTGCACAAAGCAGGCCACAGAACCCTACCCATCCACTTCTATAACAAACCCCTAACCTATGTCCAGGTTATTGAAGTCTTCAGATTGTGGTTTGAAGACCTCAAGCTGCAGAGAATCCACCAGGAAGTGACCCATTCCCCACGCTGCAGAGGAAGGCGAAAAACCTCCAGGGCCTCTGCCAATCTGCCCCGGAGGAAAATTCCTTCCTGACCCCAAATATGGCGATCAGCTAAACCCTGAGCATGTGGGCAAGACTCACCAGCCAGCATTCAGGAAAAAATTGTCTGCAGTAACTCAGATCCCATCCCATCCAACATCCCATGACCGACCACTGGGCATACTTATCTGCTGGTAATCAAAGATCAATTGCCAAAATTAAACTATTCCATCATATCATCTCTTCCATAAACTTATCAAGCTTAGTCTTAAAGCCAGATATGTCTTTTTGCCCCACTACTCCCCTTGGAAGGCTGTTCCAGAACTTCACTCCTCTAATGGTTAGAAACCTTCGTCTAATTTCAAGTCTAAGCTTCCCAGTGTCCAGTTTATACCCATTTGTTCTTGTGTCTACATTGGTACTAAGCTTAAATAATTCCTCTCCCTCCCTAATATTAATCCCTCTGATATATTTATAAAGAACAAGCATACCCCCCCTCATCCTTCTTTTGGCTAGACTAAACAAGCCAAGCTCTTTGAGACTCCTTTCATATGACAAGTTTTCCATTCCTCGGATCATCCTAGTAGCCCATCTCTGAACCTGTTCCAGTTTGAATTCATCCTTCTTAAACATGGGAGACCAGAACTGTACACAGTATTCCAGGTGAGGTCTCACCAGTGCCTTATATAACGGTACTAACACCTCCTTATCTTTGCTGGAAATACCTCGCCTGATGCTTCCTAAAACCGCATTAGCTTTTTAATGGCCATATCGCATTGGCGGCTCATAGTCATCCTGTGATCAACCAATACTCCAAGGTCCTTCTCCTCCTCTGTTGCTTCCAACTGATGTGTCCCCAATGTAAATCTAAAATTCTTATTATTAATCCCTAAGTGCATGACCTTGCACTTTTCACTATTAAATTTCATCCTATTACTATTACTCCAGTTTACTAGGTCATCCAGATCTTCCTATATGATATCCCGGTCCTTCTCCATGTTAGCAATACCCCCCAGCTTTGTGTCATCCTCAAACTTTATTAACGCATTCCCGCTTTTTGTGCCAAGGTCAGTAATAAAAAGGTTAAATAAGATTGGTCCCAAAACCGATCCTTGAGGAACTCCACTAGTAACCTCCTTCCAGCATGACAGTTCACCTTTCAGTACGACACGTTGGAGTCTCCCCTTTAACCAGTTCCTTATCCACCTTTCAATTTTCATATTGATACCCATCTTTTCCAATTTAACTAATAATTCCCCATGTGGAACCATGTCAAATGCCTTACTGAAATCGAGGTAAATTAAGTCTACTGCATTTCCTTTGTCTAAATAATCTGTCACCTTCTCAAAGAAGGAGATCAGGTTGGTTTGGCACGATCTACCTTTAGTAAAACCATGTTGTAAGTTGTCCCAACTACCATTGATCTCAGTGTCCTTAACTACTTTCTCCTTCAAAATTTTTTGCAAGACTTTACATACTACAGATGTCAAACTAACAGGCCTATAGTTACTCGGATCACTTTTTTCCCTTTCTTAAAGATAGGAACTATGTTAGCAATTCTCCAGTCATACAGTACAACCCCTGAGTTTACTGATTCATTAAAAATTCTCTCTAATGGGCTTGCAATTTCATGCTCCAGTTCCTTTAATATTCTTGGATGAAGATTGTGTGGGCCCTTCGATTTTGTTCCATTATGCTGTTCAAGTTTGGCTTCTACCTCAGATGTGGTAATATCCACCTCCATATCCTCATTCCCATTTGTCATCCTTCCATTATCCCTAAGCTCCTCATTAGCCTTATTAAAGACTGAGGCAAAGTACTTATTTAGATATTGGACCATACCTAGGTTATCCTTAACCTCCTTTCCATCCTCAGTGTTTAGTGGTCCCACTTCTTCTTTCTTTGTTTTCTTCTTATTAATATGGCTATAGAACCTTTTACTATTGGTTTTAATTCCCTTTGCAAGGTCCAACTCTACTTGGCTTTTAGCCTTTCTCACTTTATCCCTACATGTTCTGACCTCACTAAGGTAGCTTTCCTTGATAATCCCACCCTTCTTCCACTCCTTGTAGACTTTCTGCTTTCTCTTAATCACCGCTCTGAGATGCTTGCTCATCCAGCTTGGTCTACAACTCCTGCCTATGGTTTTTTTCCCCTTTCTTGGGATGCAGGCTTCCGATAGTTTCTGCAGCTGTGACTTAAAGTAATTCCAGGACTCCTCTGCATTTAGATCCACAAGTTCTTCAGTCCAATCCATTTCCCTAACTAATTTCCTTAATTCTTTAAAGTTAGCCCTCGAGAAGTCAAAAACCCTAGTCCCAGATCTATTTTTGTTTATCCTTCCATCTAGTTTAAACTGAATTAGCTCATGATCACTCGAACCAAGGTTGTCTATTTCTTCTATGAGGTCCTCACTACTCACCAAAACCAAATCTAAAATGGCATCCCCTCTTGTTGGTTCTTCAACTACTTGGTGAAGAAATCCATCTGCTATCACATCCAGAAAAATCTGAGCCCTATTATTCTTGCTAGCACTTGTCTTCCAGTCTATATCTGGGAAGTTAAAGTCTCCCATGATCACACATTTCCCATTAGTGTTTACTTCATTAAAAACATTAAAGAGGTCTCTCTCCATCTCCAAATCAGATCCCGGCGGTCTGTAGCACACCCCAAGCAGTATCTCAGGGGAGGCTCTAGTAGCTTTCTTTCCCAGTGTGATTTTTGCCCAGACAGACTCTGTCTTGTCCATTCCATCGCTTCTTATTTCTTTACAGTTAACCTCCTCATTGATGCACAATGCTACTCCACCACCTTTGCCTTTATTTCTGTCTTTCCTAAAGAGCACATAGCTTCAATACCTGTACTCCAGTCATGACTACTATTCCACTATGTTTCTGTTATCCCTATAATATCCGGTTTCACTTCCTGCACCAGTAGCTCTAGTTCCTCCATTTCATTCCCTAGGCTCCTCGCATTAGTGTACAGACTATCATAAACAGATAGCTAAGGTTAATGTTCTTTTACCTGTAAAGGGGTAACAACAGTAACCTGAAACACCTGACCAGAGGACCAATCAGGAAACAAGACTTTTTCAAATCTAGGTGGAGGGAAGTTTTGGGTGTGAGTTCTTTGTTCTTTGTCTTGGTTCGGTGACCCTCTCGGCTATGAGAGTGATTTTTCTATCTCCAGGCTTTCCAATCTTCTGTTTCCAAGTTTTAAGTACAAGGATAGTAAGACAATAGGTTTATATATTTTTTTGTATTTACATGTGTGTAGTTGCTGGAATGTGTTAAATTGTATTCTTTTTGGATAAGGCTGTTTATTCATTTCTTTCCTTTAAGTAATTGACCCTATATATTGTCACCTAATACAGAGATCCTTTTATGTCCTTTTTTCATTCTTTTTATATAAAGCTTTCTTTTTAAGACCTGTTGGAGTTTTTCTTTAGTGGGGACTCCAGGGAATTGAGTCTGCAGCTCACCAGGGAATTGGTGGGAGGAAGAAGTCAGGGGGAAAATCTCTTTGTGTTAGATTTACTAAGCCTGACTTTGCATACCCTCTGGGTGAGGGGGAAGAGAGATTAGATCTCTCGGTACTTGTGTTTCCAGGACTGGAAGCAGGAAATCTCCTAGGGTCGTCCAGGGAGAGAAGCCTGGGAGGAAGTAACAAGGAAACAAGGGGAGGGGGTTATTTCCCTTTGTTGTAAGACTCAAGGCATCTGAGTCTGGGGGTGTCATAAACAGATAGCTAAGGGTTAATGTCTCTTTCACCTAAAGCACCTGACCAGAGGACCAATCAGGAAACTGGATTTTTTCAACTTTGGGTGGAGGGAATTGTGTGTCTGAGGTCTTTGTTTTCTGGCTGCCTGCTTTCTCTGAGCTTTGGAGAAGTAGTTCTGTTTTCTAATCTTCTGTTTCTAAGTGTAAGGACAAAGAGATCAGATAGTAAGTTATATGGTTTCTTTTATTTGGTATTTGCATGAATATAAGTGCTGGAGTGCTTTGATTTGTATTCTTTTTGAATAAGGCTGTTTATTCAATATTCTTTTAAACAATTGACCCTGTATTCGTCATCTTAATACAGAGAGACCATTTGTATTTTTTCTTTCTTTTTTATATAAAGCTTTCTTTTAAGACCTGTTGGAGTTTTTCTTTACTTCAGGGAAATTGAGTCTGTACTCACCAGGGAATTGGTGGGAGGAAGAAATCAGGGGAGATCGGTGTGTGTTGAATTGGCTAGCCTGATTTTGCATTCCCTCTGGGGGAATAGGAAAGTCCTTTTTGTTTCCAGGACCGGGAACGGAGAGGGGGAGTCACTCTGTTTGGATTCACAGAGCTTGTGTCTGTGTATCTCTCCAGGAGCACCTGGAGGGGGGAAGGGAAAAAGGATTATTTCCCTTTGTTGTGAGACTCAAGGGATTTGGGTCTTGGGGTCCCCAGGGAAGGTTTTTCAGGGGGACCAGAGTGCCCCAAAACACTCTAATTTTTTGGGTGGTGGCAGCAAGTACCAGGTCCAAGCTGGTAACTAAGCTTGGAGGTTTTCATGCTAACCCCCATATTTTGGACGCTAAGGTACAAATCTGGGACTAAGGTTAAAACAGGGGGTCCCCCAGGAAAGGTTTTAGGGAGACCACAGTGAGCTAGGCACTGTATAATTCCTAGCTGGTGGCAGCAATTACCAGGTCCAAGCTGGTAACTAAGCTTGGAGGTTTTCATGCGAACACCCATATTTTGGATGTTACGGTCCAGATCTGGGAAGAAATGTTATGACACAGACATCTTAATTTTTGCCATTTGGCTTCACTGACATTCTTTACCCTGTTAGGCACAGACATTCTACCACCAGCATCACCTGTTAGTCTACTATCTACATTACCCTTCCTCCTTATGCCAATTCTTCTGTCCACGTCTGTATCCCCTCTTACTTTGTTTACTTCTCTCTCAAGGTTACATTCCGGCGTGGAGATCTCCTGGACATCTCCCAACCATCTCCCCCAAATTCCTAGTTTAAAGCTCTGTTAATCAGTTCAGCGAGCCTCCATCCTAGAAGTATATTTCCCTCCTTACTCAGGTGAAGTCCATCCAGAGAAAACAGTCTTCTGTCCTTAAATGCTTCCCAATGGCCGTACATCCCAAAGCTCTCCTTATAGCACCACTGCCTGAGACATCTGTTGATTGCCATAATCTTGTTACACCTTTGTTGCCCTTCTCTAGGAACCAGCAGAATCCCACTGAAGATCACCTGAGCCTCGATTTCCTTAAGCATCTTCCCCAGTCTGGCATAGTCTCCCTTGATACATTCCAGAGAGTATCTAGCCGTATCATTCGTTCCCACATGAAGAACAATCAACGGATTCTTTCCCGCTCCCGCCAGGATCCTTTTCAGCCTCAGGTCCACATCCTGTATCTTAGCACCCGGCAGCCAGCACACCCTTCTGTTCTCCCGATCAGCTTTAGTTACAGACCTGTCTATTCTTTTCAGTAAGGAGTCTCCAATCACGTAGACCTGCCTTTTCGTGGTGACAGTGTGATTCTCCGGTCTATCCCCTGCACCCACTGGCTGCAAGTCCTCTCGATACCTATTCACCCTTGCAATCCTCCTGGGACTTATATTTGGTGTTGCCTCCATTGACTCCTCCCCTCCTCTTGTAGGACTATCAGCTCTTCTCTTTTTCCTTACCCTCTCTCCTTCAGCGACCACCTGCTGTGCCCCTTCTTCATTTTCCAACTCTGCAAACCTGTTCCTGAGTTCTATTTCTCCTTCACTGGCCAGTCTTTTCCTCTGCCTGGTTCTCTTAGTCACATGCTTCCAGCGTCCACTTTCCTCACCCAGCAGTCTCTCCTCTGAATTCTTTGGTCCTGCATCCATCTGCACGTCTGAGCTTATCCCTTCAGCCCCCTTGTGTCTGTGCTCCATCATCTGCTCAAACCCCCTGCTAAACTCAACCAGAGTTTCCACCTGCATCTCCAGTCCTTGGATCTTTTCCTCCATCAGCTCTATCAGGCAGCACTTCATGCAGACAAAACTCTTTTCAGGTACCCCCTCCAGGATCATGTACATGCTGCAGCTTCCACATCCAGTCATCCTCATTGTGTCTTTCACTGCTACCTCTGTATCAGTCATAGCCTTCCCACCTAAAGCCTGGTAGTCCACGGAACACAACACAACACAAATCCCCAGCAGGCACCAGACCACCACCCACTCCCTTACCTAGCCTGTCAGTTCCTCTGTCCTAGTGTCTCCTGAAACCTCCCCCTATAAACTCCCTCTGAAACGCCCTTGTTTACAGCTCTGTTTGCTGGCTGCTGTGCCACTGCAGCTGTATTCCCCAAGAAAACTCCCATTGGCATGAACTAGGGACAATCTAGATGTTAATTCCCTTAAAGGTGTGCCAGATTGATTTATTCCCATATCAACCACTCCATCGGAGTCCAAGTGAACACTGGACATTTACTGATGACTTTTCTCAGGGCCTCCTTGACCTCTTTGTTTCTCAGGCTGTATATAAGGAGATTGGCCATGGGTGTTATTTCTGTGTAGAAGAGAGGTAACATTTTGTTGAGCTTTCTAAGTGTGTTGGACACAAAGACAATTATTAGAATCCCATAGTAGACTGTTGCCACAACGAGGTGTGAGAAGCAGGTGGAAATGCCTTTCTCCAGCCACTGGTGGAAGGGGTTGTCCAGATGGTGGAGATGATAGCAACATAAGATGCCAAGGTTAAAAGAAATGGGGGCAGGATATATATGGAAGGGAGTATAAAGATCACCAGTTTTATCAGGCTGGTGGTACTGCAGGAGAGTTTAATCACTGGAGTGAATCACAAAGGAAATGGTCAATTTCATTGGGACCACAGAAACGTGATTGTGACATTAAACATGTTATTATGATTGTTGCTAGAAATCCACTCATCCAGGACACAGGTGCTAACTTGGGGAAAATTCTGACATTAATAAGAGCTGTGTAGTATAGTGGTTTGTGCATTGCTATATACTGGTCATAGTACGTAAGTGCTAGGAGATAATATTCATCTCCTACAATGAAACAAAAGAAAAAAAATAAGTGATGCACCCACCAACAGAAATGGTTCTTTGCCCACTCATGGGACTGTCCAGCTTCCTGGGCAGGATGGTGGCGATGTAGCAGGTCTCCAAGCAGTACAAGATCCCCAAGAAGAAAAATATGGGGGGAGGGGGAGGGTGAAGGTGCTGATCAGTCACAACTAGTGCAACAATGAGTAGGTTCCCAGCCATGGTTACTATGTAGAGCACTAGAAACAGCAGGAAGAGAAGGGGCTGAAGGTCAGAGAGATTCCCAAATCCCAGATGGATGAATTCTGTGATATGGATTTTATTTACCCCTTCTACTTTCTCCACATTTCTGCCCCCAGCTTCTTTCATTCATAGACACACAGATCTAAAGGCCAGAGAGGAGTGTATGTTGCATGTCACAGGGCTTCCTTGAATTAATTCCTTGGTTGAACTAAAGCAGAAGGGACTACTGGCATCATCTAACCTGACTCCTGTATGTGAGGAACCATAACACTTCCCAACTTACGCTGAATTTACCCCGAATATCTTGTGGTTAAGTAAACCATATGTGACAAAGTGGGACATATCTGCATTATTTTGTATCAGTAAAGTGCCGAGCTGTGTATTTTAAATAATGATGGATTGCTTGCTATATGGGTGAGATCAAGAGGGGTTTTTAGAGGAACCAGACAGGAAAGGCAAAGCACACAGACTATGACCATGTCAGTAGCCAGCAGGGTTACACAGTTGTTTACCAAGGCTGAGAAAAGAGAGATTAAAAGAAACTGTCCAAGTAAAGGATTCCCTATGAGACACAGAGAGAGAGTCTGCAGGGTTTCAACTATCCCTCAGACTCAGAAATGGGATCTGGAAGAACCTGAGCTATAGATAGATGAGTTAAGTGCAGGCAAAACAAGAGATATTTAGGACTCTTTGTTGTTTTAACCCATTTTCCTCAATGCTGTGATCCCTTGGGCTAATACATGCCACTTTGGTTTGAGGAAGCTCTTCCTATGTCCTGCAAATACAGCACTGCATATATGTGGATATCTGCTTTATATCCACAGATATCTGCACCTGCAGATGTGAATGCAGATATCTGAGGACTAGTTCTGCGAATCACGGATGGAAGCAGATCCAAATTTTATATCTAAAGCCGTGCAAATCTGCAGACATCCGCTTTGTATCTGTGGGTCATATTTGCAGATGAGATGTGGAAACAAATTTTGTATCTATGAAGGACTCGACCTGCAAGCTCATTCCATCACCAGCTGAGGGATGGAAATCTATAGCAAGGCCAAACTCCCGTTAGACCTGGTGGGATAACACAGCTGGCACCAAAGAGGTGGTAATCTGGAGATTCAGAGAATGGTTGGATCTCAGTATCCCACCCAAGAGAAGGGGAAGCATAGGCTTCTCACTTCCAAGTGCTGTACTGGGGAAACTGGAGGAAGTTCCAGGAAGGAGCAGCCTGCCCAGTGAAAGTGAATGCAAATCTTGCACAAATGCAGCCAGTCATGATTTTTTAAGACATCAAAGTTGGAGAATCCACCACCTCCTTTTGTGCTTTATTCGAGTGGATAATCACTCCCATGAATCGTCATGTCATTTGTGCCTTATTTCTAAATTGAATACGTCTGGCTTCAGCTTCCAGCCACTCGTTCTTGTTTTGTCATTCTCTGATGGATTCAAGGCCTTTTAGTATCTGATATGTTATCCCCAGGAAGCTATGAATCCACTATAGTCCAGTCACCTTTCTAATGTCTTTCTTATACATTTAATAGTTTGAGTTCCTTTGCTCTCCCTGGAAGTCATTTTCTCCAGCACCTCCCTGCACCACGCCTCCCTCACATTTTTGTGGCACTTTTCTACACCCTCTCCAATTGTTCAACATCCTTTTTTAAATGGATGCAATTCTGTCTCAACAATCCCTAATAGAGGTCAGATCACCTCCATACTCCTATTCATCTCTCCTCTATTTACACATTGTAGGATCATATTAGTCTTTAGCTCCACAATATCACACTTGGAGCTTATGTTGTGTTACTTGTCCACTGTGACCCCCAAGCATGCTTAATGATGGTAAAGGTCACATACATGAACTACCCCAGAGAGGGACAAAAATGTGATGGCATCATGCTAGTGCCTGGGACTAGACAATGACACTGACCAAAAGCACTTCACTCAATTCACAAAGGGAATAACACGAACACGAATAAACTCCACAGATCCCACTCACTCTTATCACATTAGTGACTCTCTAACAAGCCCGGGGACACATTCCATCCCCAAGCCACAACATAACCCAGATCTTGTGTTTTAATTTGCTGGGGTGGAACTGTGGGAGGACTCTGCTGCAGAAATCACAGCCACTCTCTGGAGAGTCTCAGATCAATGATATTCAGAGAAGCGATAAGCCATAGCAAGGGGACAATGCAGAATGATATATCACCGTAAATGCACAAGGAAACTGTGTACTGGAGAGATAGTTCAGCCTGTTCTGCTTCCCAATATAGCAGGTGTTTCTCTCTCAGATCCCTAGTATGTGATCCAGGATTGGTCAGATTTACCATTAATCCTCTGTATGAAGTGTTGACTTCTCCATTGATGGTGGCTAGGGGTTGGAATTGGGATCCGTATTCCACCATCACTCTTCTCTTCTCAGTGTCTCAGACAATCCCATTCACTCTGCAAAGACACCTATAGTTTGCTGCTGGGCTGCGCTGCTCTTGCTTTCTTGCTTGATGCACACACTAGGATATATGACAACCAACCTTAGGGCTGCCTGCTCTGGAGTCTTACATGGGCTACAGAGAACAGCAACTTACCCTGGCTGTTATTGGTCTCTCCCTTGATATTGCTGATAATGATCATTGGTCGATAGCCCTCATGGAGGTTATTAAATCCAGGCCATTGCAATCCTCACCCAAACCTCCAGGAATCTTCCCTTTTGTAATGCTTGTTGTGGACGTGGGCCAGGAGTCTAAGGCCTGGCCACATTTAGATATACGCCTAGACACTTATCTGCATCTTTAGAACCTTTCAAAGTCTGTCCCTTACAAATTCAAAAAAATTTTGAAAAATCATTGGGACTTAGGAACTTTAGTCATTTAGGTGCTTTTTCCAAATTCAATTTTGAAATATAGAATTGATTAGCAGTTTCTCCACACATTATTTTTTTTTCATTGGACATTAAAATGTTCTTTAGGGTAAAGAGATGTTTCACCAGAAATTATTCAAGTCAATTAATTGTTCTATTTCAATATCCAGGAATGCATTTAGGATCTTACATGCCACTAATCATTTCATGACAACATATATAACAAAAAAAAATTATAAAGACCAGTTCAATCTACCCAAATCTAAAATTGTATAGGACACCTGATACCAAAGTGAGAGACTAAATACTTTAATAATCCAAATCCACCTGTAGGTATTCATGAACACTGCAATGTAAAACCTAGACTTTTCCCAGCTCACAGGAAAGATGCAAACAAAACATGAAAGTAATATCTTTGAATTCCACTTAAATGCAGAGAACAGGAAAGTTAAGATTCCTGCTAGGGGAGAAGCAAGCATCAACTCTTACACAATGGGAATGCAGACGTCCCTCAAATTAGCATGTCCTCATGTGCCTCAAGAAAGCTCCCATTGTCATGAGCTAGAGACAGCCTAAATGCTAACTCCCTCTCTAGCTCTTCCAAATTCATTCATTGCCATATCAATCACTAATTCTCAATTTCTATAAGCTCCATACATTGCTGATGACTTTTCTCAGAGCCACCTTGACCTCTTTGTTTCTCAGGCTGTAGATGAGGGGATTGACCAGGGGAGTTAGGACTGTGTAGAAGAGAGAGAACACTTTGTTAAGGTCTCTAAGTGTGTCAGTGTCTGGAAACATATAGACAATGATTAGCGTCCCATAGTAGATTGTCACCACAATGAGGTGAGAGGAGCAAGTGGAAAATGCCTTTCTCCTCCCGGTGGTGGACGGGATTCTCAGGATGATGGAGATGATACAAATGTAGGATGCCAGAGTTAATAGAAACAGGGGCAGGGTGTATATGGAAGACAATATAAACGTCACGAGTGTGATCAGGCTGGTGTCAGTGCAGGAGAGTTTAATCACTGGGGTAAAATCACAAAGGAAATGGTTAATTTCATTGGGGCCACAGAAATGTAACTGTGACATTAAACATGTAACTATGGTAATTATCATAAATCCACTCATCCAGGACACAGCTACTAACTGCAGGCAGATTTTGCTATTCATAAGACCTGTGTAGTGTAGTGGTTTGCATATTGCTAAGTACCGGTCAGAGGACATAAGTGCCAAGAGATAACATTCAACTCCCAAACAAAGACCAAGGAAATGAAATTGAGTGATACAGCCAGTAACAGAAATGTTTCTGTCCCCAGTCAGGAGACTGGCCAACACCCTGGGCAGGATGGTTGAAGTGAAGCTGGTCTCCAAGCAGGACAAGTTCCCCAGAAAGAGGTACATGGGTGTGTGAAGGTGCTGATCAGTGACAACCAGTGTGATGATGATGATGTTCCCAGCCATGGTCACAATGTAGATCACTAGAAACAGCAGGAACAGAAGGGGCTGCAGTTCAACATGATTCCCAGATCCCAAGAGGATGAATTCTGTGATATATGTTTCATTTTTCCCTTCTTCTTTCTCCATGACATCCATGTAGATTGCGCCTTCCTCTGTTTTCCGTGAAATTATCTAATGACAGATAAACAGTCGTTAGTATTGAAAAAGTTTGCTGTGCAATCAAACACAGTAAATTCCCAGCCATTTGATACTAGAAAAGTTCAATGTGTGTAAGAAGAGCGTGATTTCACAGAGCTTGGGGTAGCGGACAATGGTTTAAGTACAGAAAGCATACCCATGGAGCATGAGAGCAAATCCTCCAGAATGGCTGCCAGTCTTAATTTTGAAGACATCAGGAGGCTGACAATCCACAACTTCCCTCAGCACTTTGTTCCAATGGTTAGCCACCTTCTCCCTTCATAGTGTGTTCCTTATTCCTCAAAAAAAAAAATTCTGGTTCTTGTTTTGACTTTTTTCTGCTGAATTAAAGAGCCCTTCAGCCCTTGTATTTTCTTTCCATGAAGGTGATCATCATCTGTAAGCAAGTCACCTCTCAATCTTTTTTCTCATAAGTAATGCCATTTCTGTTCCTTCACTCTCATTGTAAGGCATTTTCTCCGTCTCTGCCCCTATATTACTATGACTTTTTCTTGCACCCTCTCCAGTTTCTCAATGTACTTTTTAAAATGTGGTCACAGAAAAAGACTGGATACTGTTCGGTCTCAAATGTCTAATATGAGTTACAACACCTTCCTACTTTACTCAACACTTCTCAGTTTATACAGTACAAGATCCCATTAACCCTTTCTGTCCCAGCAGCACACAAGGAGCTCATGTTGAGTTCCTTGCCCACTCTGACCCCTAAACTTGCTGTGATGGTGGTCAGGGTCACACTCATGAGCTTCCCCAGAGAGGGACGTGAATACGATGGTATCATGCTAGTGCCTGAAACTACATAGTGACACTGACCAACAGCACAGATGGGAAGAAGAACTCCCTGAGCAGACTCCATCGATCTCTCTCACTCTTACCCCTAAGTGACTCTCCAACAGACCCTGGCACACATTCCACCCCCAGCTGCATCTTGTAACGCAGCTCACGTGTGTGAGTGTGTTGGCAGGGAACTGTAGGCAAATTCTATTCTGCGTTACTCACAGCCACTCTCTGTAATGTCTGGGTTCAGCAATATGAGACATATCAAGTGTAGTATAAGGAATAATACAGAGTGGTAAATGAACAAGCATATTGCTTATCAGAGAGATGTTTCAAGCTGCTCTTCTTTCCTATGGTGCAGCCTTTTCTCCCTAAAATCCTCAGGATTTTACCCAGGAATTATCAGATTTACCTTTAATCCCCAGCATGAAATGGGACATCTCCATCAGTGGTGATTGGGTCTGGGGATCAGGACGTGGATTTCACCATTACTCTGTGCCCTTCAGTGTCTCATGCACTCTCACTCTCTCTGCAAAGACACTGTCATTTTGCTGCAGCTGCTCTTGCTTTCCTGCTGTATACACTCTGTGGTGTATATTACACAGAACCTTAGTGCTGGCTGCTCTGTATTCTTATATGGTTTATAGGAGACAACAGCCTCATCCTGGTTCTGGCTGCTGTTTGGATCTCCCTTGAGGCTGCTTAAACTTGCCATCATGGAAGAATTGAATCTGTGTTGCCTGTTAAAACAGTGTAAACATCAAGTCCAGTGCAATCCCCACTGAACCCCCCAGGGTATCTCCTTTTTTTGTCTGGCCCTGTGTGTGTATGTGCTAAGAGACACCTTGAATACTGGGTCCAGTTCCAGCTGGCCTATCTCATAAAGGATAAAATGGAAATCAAAAAGGTTCAGAGAAGGGCCACGGAGATGATCAAGGATGTGGATTGGCTTCCATCGAAAGGAAAACTAAAGATTGAGGTCATTCACCTTATTAAGGGGGGATATGATAGAGGCCTATTAAATCATGAGTGGTATAGGAAAAGTGAATGAAGAAGTGCTGTTTTCCATGTCACCTGATAAAAAAACCAAGGGTCACCTGATTAAATTAACAGATGTCTAGCTTAATAAAAATCAAAGTAAATACTTTTCCACCCAGAATACTTTTGGAATTCATTGTCATGGGATATTGTGATGGCCAGAGATGTAAGTGGGTTCAAAAAAGAACTTGATAAGGTCCTGGAGTACAAGTCCATAAATGGCTATTGGCCAAGATGGTCAGGCATGTAATCTCATGAAGGAGCAACCCTAAACCTCTGATGCCAGAAGCTGTGAGTGGAAGACAGTGGTGGATCATTTCAACTGCCCTGTTTTGTGCACTACCCCTGGAGCTCCGATATGGGCCACTCTTAGAGACAGGATACTGAGTAAGATGGACCATGGTCTACCCTAGCCCAGAAATGCAGAAGGGACTTAGGTTACAAATCCCAATTTTAGGCACCCAAGTTTCACATTTAAGCACCAAGGGATCTAAAAAACTCCTCTTTGGCTTCTGCCCAACCCATTAGGCACCTAACGTCCCTCTGTGCCTAAGTCTCCACTGTAAAAGTTCTTTAGAAACCTATATTTCAGCCTCTGTACACAGGCACTGCTGACTTTAGTTGTCCTGACACCTATTCCATGCCTAAATTTTAACACAATTCTCAAACTGGGGGAAGATACCTTGCCTTTGAGTCTAATCCAGTAGGTGTTCTCAGAGCATGACTACCTACACACAAAGAGAGGAGGAAGCAGCTGACCTTTCTTTTAATAACTTTTAGGCCAGCGGTGATGGTACTCACCCATCTGTGGGAAATCCTGATTCAATTCCCCTCTCGGACTGATGAGGAGGGGCTCCCCATGTATCAGTGGAGTATCTGGACTAGACTATACTCCATCTATCCAGGTCTCCTACTGAAGTTCTTTCACTTTAATTAAGTATTAAATGGTCCAGGAAAAGAAGTGAGAACCACTCTAGGTCTTCTGCTTGGGGTGCTCTCCTCAGAAGTGGCAGAACTCTCTTCAAATCCTTTTGCCTAGGTTTGCATACTCAGAAAATGAACCTGGATCTATTTTGTTACAGAGGAGCACCCTAAACATGGGGCTTCTTGTGCTTAATCCTTTCCCCAGCCATTTTGTGTGGAGTTAGGCTGATGCCCAACTCATTCTCATAAGCAGAGAGAGGTGCCTCCCTGCAGCACCTCTGGTGAAGACCCTCTATGCCGACGGCAGAGAGCTCTCACATCAGCATAAAAAAACCCACCTCTGTGAGCAGCAGAAGCTATGGAATATTCACACCCCTGAGCAACATAAGTTGTGCCAACACAGCCATAGCCATAGGCACTGAATTTTCTGAAAGGATAACTTAGGTCATTTGGCCAACTGAGACAGCTCCTTGACTAGCATGCTGGCTTTTGTGAATTCTTTTCTCTCCCCATACATTGCCTAGGGAACCTGGGTGGCTAATTCAGCTTTTATGGATCCAGTTGCTGTTCCAGGTATTTTGTAGGCATCTAAAAGTTAGGCATTGTGGAGCTCTGTGCCACAACCCTTTTGTAGGTCCCTCACATAGAAATACACATCATCACTTACATACTTGTTCTGACCAATACTGTTACAGTCCAGGATTTTCAAAGCACTTCTCACAGACATGTTAAGATGGGGAAACTGGGATAATGGAAGGAGAAGTGATTTGCCCAACACCACACAAGAAATCAGTTTAAGAGGCAGGAATTGAACCCAGGACTCCTGACCTCAGCAAATGTGCCATATTTTTTGATGATACAGTGTATTATTTTTGGTCATTAGGTGATATGAATAGCAGCAACAGACCAACAGACAGACATTTTAGTCTTGAACAATGCAAAATACTGACATGAGAATCTGAGAAGTGAGGCCAATGCATAAGAATCCTGATTTGCATCTATAGTGAGGCCCCTTTATGCCATAAACAGAATCTTCTCCTATTTTAATGCCCCATAACACCCCTAGAATGGTTTCAAGTGACCTGAGTGTAAATGAGAAACAGGCCCAACAGTGTAGTTGACTACTCGCTACATACATGCTGGTATGGTAGTTATATGCATTTTGACAGGTATCTTCTAAATATTTTTGATGATAGCTGGACAGGCCCCTCTACAAAGCGTTTTGATGCAGAAACAAGCTCTTTTCCATGCAATTATATATTCTGTGTAAGTTTATATGATGTATGTTGTGGGCTAAAACAAAACTGCTTAAACAGCTCCATCAATGATTGTAGCGAACAAATGCTAGAGCTTGGTGGTGGGGGAATCCCCCTCCGAGAAAATTAAAAATGTTTTGATTTTCAGATTTCTTGAGAAAAAGTCAAAACCGGACAGTTTCCATGAAAATTTTCATTTAGTCAAAAACCAGCTTTCCGTCACAAAACAGATTTAGTGGATTTTTTTTGACCAGCTCTATTCATTAATCATTTCTGTATTATTATAACTGAAGCAGCTCAGCGTGCTTCTTTGACATTCTACAACAGAGCACCAGCATTTCAGAAAGCTCCAAAATCTAACTTGCACTCGGTGAAGGAGGGGAAACTAAGGCAGGATGGTACCCAGAGCCTAAAAGAGCTAATCCACCCTGTCACACATGTACTTGCAACAAGCCAACGCCATGTGTTCTGAGTCTTATGTCTAGATTGATTTTGCCTAGATCAGCGTTGGGTTTGCCTTACCCAGCTTCAGATGGCAATTCTCTGCCTGGGGTCATGTTGTATTTCAGGCAGCCAATACCACACCTCCACATAGTCCCATTCCCCAGAACATCAAGAGCTACACCCCTAACATAGAATATGGGGACAGATATCCACCCCAAAATAACTTCATGAGACAGGTTCTCTAGGTACCCAGTATGCTATTCATACTGTATAGGACTGCACTCTGAGAGTTATCCCTTTGAAATCAATGGAAGAACAGGTGTAGTAAGGCATTTCTGAACATTAATAGGGTATTAACATCTGACCCTCATCTAATATGGCGCTGGAGGATATGTCAGTATATAGGACAGATTAGAAAGATAGATAGATAGATAATACTGAACTGATATGTCTTAATATTTACTCTGTGCTTTTAAGATCCGTGGAGAAAAAGGTGCTTAATGAGTTAAATCACCAGCCCTCTGGACCATGATGTAATGTGATCCCTGAGCTTACACAGGTAAATTTACAGGCACAAACTAAATTGATCATTCCAGGTTTAAACTGATACAAATGCTCACCCAGGGGACTAACTAAATCAGTTTAAAAACGCAGCTTTAATTCAACTGTTTTTAAAAACAGTTGCAGTTAAACTGCTGTAACTTCTGCATGGATGCGGCCACGTAGAATTAACTAACTCTTCTTTTTCTTTCCTTCTTTCCTTCTTTCTTTCTCCCAAGAATAGGACACGAAATAATCAGCTAAATTTGGCACAAGAGAGGTTTAGGTTAGGTACACTTCTCCCCATTATAACGCCACTCGATATAACACGAATTCGGATATAATGCTGTAAAGCAGTGTGCTGGGGTTGGCGGGGCTGCGCACTCTGGGGGATCAAATCAAGTTCGATATAACGTGGTTTCACCTATAACGCGGTAAGATTTTGGGGCTCCGGAAGACAGTGTTATATCGAGGTAGAGGTGTATTAGGAAAAATCTTTCTAACTCTTAGGATAGTTAAACTCTGGAACTGGTTACCTAGCGAGGGTGTGGAATCCTCATCACTGGAAGTTTTTAGAACAGGTTGCACATACACCTGCCAGGGATGGTTTAGGTTTGCTATGTCCTGCCTCAGCTTTTGAATTTGCTCCCCACGCTTATTAAAAACAACCCAGATCAGATAATCTTCAGGGCGTGGTACAAATACATAGCAGTGAGGGGTTCAATCTTATCCTTTGGAGGCAGGAAAGCACACAATCTCTGACCTTCTAATTCATTCTGCTTTTCACAATTTAAATTGTTTCTGATACATTTAATTTAGGGCTGTCGATTACTCACAGTTAACTCACATGATTAACTCAAAAAAATAATCGTGATTAAAAAAACTAGTCATAATTAATCACACTTTAATCATGCTGTTAATCAATAGAATACCAATTGAAACTTGTTAAATATTTTAGATGTTTTTCTGCATTTTCAAATACAGTGATTTAAGTTACCACAGAGAACACATAGGGTCCTCTGCTCACTTTATATTATTATAATGTAAAATGGTTAAAAAAAAAAGTATTTTTCAATTCATGTCATACAAGTACTACAGTGCAATCTCTTTATCGAGAAAGTGCAACATAGAAATGTAGATTTTTTTTTGGTTACATAACTTCACTCAAAAACAAAACAATGTAAAACTTTAGATCCTACAAGTCCACTCAGTCCTACTTCTTGTTCAGCCAATCGCTAAGACAAACAAGATTGTTTACATTTATGGGAGATAATGTTGCCCACGTCTTATTTGCAATGTCACCAGAAATTGAGAACAGGCATTCACATGGAATTTTTGTAGTTTTCATTGCATGGTATTTACATGCCAAATATGCTAAACATTCATATGTCCCTTCATGCTTCAACCACCATTCCAGAGGACATGCTTCCATGCTGGTGACACTCGTTAAAAAAATAGTATGTTAATTAAATTTGTGACTGAATTCCTTGAGGGAGAATTATATGTCTCCAGCTCTATTTTATCCTCATTCTACCATATATTTCATGTTATAGTAGTCTCGGATGATGACTCAGCGCATGTTGTTTGTTTTAAGAACACTTTCACTGCAGATTTGATAAAACGCAAATATGGTACTAATGTGAGATTTGTAATGATAGCTACAACACTGCACCCAAGGTTCAAGAAACTGAAGTGCCTTCCAAAATCTGAGAGGGACATAGTGTGGAGTATGCTTTTTTGAAGTCTTAAAAGAGTAACACTCTGATGCAGAAATTACAGAACCCGAACCACCAAAAAAAGAAAATCAACATTCTACTGTTGGCATCTGACTCAGATGATGAAAACGAACATGCATCGGTCCACACTGTTTGGATTTTTATCAAGTAGAATCAGCATGGGTGCATGTCCTTTGGAACGGTGATTGAAGAATGAAGGCACATATGAATTTTTAGTGCATTCAGCATGTAAATATCTTGTAACACCACATTCAATAGTGCCATGGGAATGCCTGTTCTCACTTTCATGTGATGTTATGAACAAGAAGCAGGCAGCATTATCTCCCGCAAATATAAATAAACTTCTCTGTCTGAGTGATTCGCTGAACAAGAAATAGGACTCAGAGGACTTGTAGACTCTAAAGTTTTACACTGTTTTATTTTTCAATGCAGGTTTTTTTTGTATATAATTCTACATTTGTAAATTCAACTTTCATGACAAAGACATTGCACTAGCATGCTTGTATTAGGTGAATTGAAAAATACTATTTCTTATGGTTTTTTACAGTGCAAATATTTGTAATAAAAATAATTATAAAGTGAGCACTGTACACTTTGTATTCTGTGTTGTAATTGAAATCAGTATATTTGGAAATGTAGAAACCATCCAAAAATATTTAAATAAATTATATTCTATTATTATTTAATTGTGCAATTAATTGCATGATTAAGTACGATTAATTTTTTTAATTGTGTGATTAATTTTTTTAATTGCTTGACAGCCCTAATTTAATTCAAATGAATAGTCTTTTTGCAGTAATGTTACTATAACCTAGCCCAGAAATGACCAGGTAATCACAGATTTCTCTTAAATGCTCATCCCTTAGTCCTCCTAGCTCCATAGGAAGATTCTCTAACCCCCCACCAGGTTTTTAAAGATATTTAGGCACTTAACTCCCCCACAAATCAGGGGAAATTAAGTGCCTAACTACCTGTTTACTTCTCATTCCCCAGGGGGGCCTGGTGAAAAGGGAGAATGGAATGCCCACTGCATTACACTGATTTAACAAGCACATATAACTGATTCCCCAAATCACTATCACTTAAAAGTGATCATTAAAATTAGCTGTCTCAAGGCAGACTGTGTTAGGAGGCACTATACCTTGGTGTAATGCATGCAGTCAAGCAGAGCAGTAGAAACCAGGTGCAGATGGAGGCAGACCTTGTGAAGAGACCGAGAAAAGCAGAAAGACAGTGAAAACCAGCTCTATCTTCCCAAGCCCAGTCTGCTTCTGAGGAGCAGTTGCCACTTCACGGTCAGGATTAAAAGTAAGTGCCGCAATCCTTTGGGCAAATCCTGTGCTCTGACTCATTTGCTCAGTGTTTTCTCCAGTAAAACTCCCACTGAGCAGGATCAATGGGAGATTTGCTTGAGTCTGGACTTCAGGATCTGTGCTTTTTTTTTTTTTGGTTGGGATTTTTAGCTAAATAGAGACGTTTCATTTTTGCTATCCCCTACAGTGGGAGATGGGGGCTTGCAGTACATTTTAAGAGACATTCATGGTGCATGGAAAATCCATGCATATCTGGAAACACTAGCCTCTTCTGTCACTATAGGATGCATATTAACATCACAGTTCCTGCTCTGTCTCCCTTCCTATTCTCCCGTTGATATGTCTCAGAGCACCTCTTGATATTGCTGTGCTGCAAGGCTGTAGAGAGGGGCTGGGAACAGTGAGTTATGGCTAGTCCATAGCAGCAGGGACACAGCAGAGACTTGGTTTGTCCCCTATCCAGGGTCGGCTTTAGGCCGATTAGCCCAATTCCCAGGAATCGGGCCCCGCGCCTTAGACACTTTTTTTTTTTTAAACTTACCCTGGGTGCCTGGCTGCGATCTGCTCAGGGGTCTTCCGTGGTCCCACTCCTTTGAGCTAGGCGCAGGCCGGAGCGCGGCAAGCCCCACGGCCCCGGCTGGAGCCCCGGCCGGAGCGTGGCAAGCCCCGAGGCCCCGCTTTCCCATCTGGAGCCCCTACCAGAGCACGGCAAGCCCCGCTCTCCCGGCTGGAGCTCCGCAGAGCGCGGCAAGCCCCATGGCCCTGCTTTCCCGGCTGGAGCTCCGGGCCTTTAAATAGCCTCCAGAGCCCTGGAGTAGTGAGGGGCTCCAGGGGCTATTTAAAGGGTCAGGGCTCCAGCTGCCTCTGCCACCCTGGTCCTTTAAATAGCCGCCAGAGCCCCGCGACCCCCATGCATTCCCCAGGGCTCCCGCGGCTATTTAAAAGGTCCAGGGCAGGGTAGAAGCTGGGGAGCCCCGGGCCCTCTAAATAGCCCCCAAATCCCTGGGATAGCAGGGAGCTTGGGGGCTATTTAAAGGACTGGGGATCCAGCTGCCTCTGCTGCACCCCCTGCCCTGCCCACACCAGCCCCTCTCCCCCTGCCTGCAGCCAGCTCTGCACCCCATGCCCACAGACAGTCCCTGTCAAACCCCCTGACATGTCTCCAGTCAACACCTGCCACACACCCGTGGCCCTGCTCAAAGCCAGCCAGCCCCACACACACTGCTTCCCGCACCAGCCCTGCACACCCTGCCCTGTCTCCAGCCAACCCCTGCTGCACCCCCCTGCCTGAAGCCAGCCAGTCTCACACTCCTCTGTCTCCAGCCCTGCCAACCCCTGCTGCATCCCCCCATGGCCCTGCCTGAAGCCAGCCCACCCCACACCCCCCCATCTCCAACCAGCCCCTCACCCTTTGCCCTGCCTGCAGCCAGACCCTGCCTCCAGCCAGCCCCATGTCCACTTGTGCCCTGCAGTTCCCAGGGCAGTAACCCTGCACAACTGCTTCAATGAGGGGGGCAGGGAGCAGCTGGGACCCACACATGTGAAACGGCAGTCATTAATAACCAATCAACAGCAAATATGATGCAATGTACATAATATATAATTTTATTATTTATATAGTTACGGAAAGTAAATAATACATGAAAGAAATTAAAGGCTTTTTTTTCCACTTTTTTTTTAAGTCATCCCTGCCAGGGCCCCGCCAAAAAAGTTCAAATTGGGGCCTGCACTTTCTAAAGCCAGCCCTGTCCCTATCAGTTGGGCTGCAGGGTGCAACTAGGGACAGAAGGATACTCAGGGTTTCCCTGGTCAGTCTGTGGGGAGCTGAGAGGGGCCAGGAAGGAATTTCCCCCTAGTTCAGACTGGCAGAAACCCTAGCGGGGTTTCACCTTCTTTGAAGCATGGGGCACTTGCAGGTTTGAACTAGAGCAAAGGGTGGATTCTCTGTAACTTGAACTCTTTAAACCATGATTTGAGAATGTCAGTAACTCAGCCAGAGGTTATGGGTCTGTTACTGGAGGGGATGGGTGAGGTTCTGTGGCCTGCAGCATGCAGGAGGTCAGAGTACATTATCATCATGGACCCTTCAGACCCTGAAGTCTATGAATGAGCCGTGAGTGTGTCTGATGGGGATCTTCCCTTTGTGCAGGGCTCCTGTCAGAATCAGGTTTGCCCTCTTTCCTGTGACGCTGGTCATCCTGGGGGTAGATTGCAAACCATTTGCTCCCTAACCAGTGGGACAGGCAGGGGCGGCTCCACATCCCAGCACTCCAAGCGCATACTTGGTGTGGCATGCTGCGGGGGGCATTCTGCAGGTCACCGGGAGGGCAGCAGGCAGGCAGCATTCGGTAGCATGCCCGCGGAGGTCCGCTGATCCCGTGGCTCCGGTAGACCTCTTCGGTGGAGCTGCGGGACCAGCGAATCCTCCGCTGGCATGCCTGCAGGAGGTGCACCGAAGCTGTGGGACCAGCAGACCCTCCACAGTCACGCATGCGGGAGGTCAACCGAAACCGCGGGACCAGCGGAACCTCCGCAGGCACGCCTGCGGGAGGACCACCAGAGCCGCGGGACCGGCGACCGGCAGAGCGCCCCCTACGGTATGCCGCCGTTCTTGGGGCAGCTAAATGTCTGGAGCCGCCCCTGGGGACGGGACCTCAATGACTCTGGTGCTCAGTGCTGTAGGGCAGTGTCTCTCCTCTTCTCTTCACCCCTGCAAGAGCATGGGAGGGGAGCAGAGAGGTAGCAGGGATGCACCGAGCTTTCCCTGAGCTAGGGAGAATGTAAAAAACAGACCCTCCCCCACTGCATAGATGTGGCAGAGCAAAGCACCATGAACCTGGAGCCCCCTCCTGCCCTCTCCCTCTCCAGCTCCTGCTGCTTCCCCAGAACCTGAAAGGAACGACCGAGCGACGGGAGCCTAGCTGGTGGTTTGCTGGGGCATTTCCTTCTTCACCTCATAGACACCTGTGCAGGGCCCTGGAGAATAAGGAGCCTGGTGGAAGAATAGGGCAGAAGAACGGCCAGGGTCTAGGGAGTGCTGGGCAGATACAAGCCACAGTGCACTACCCCTGTGGATGGCCAGAGGGCACAGAACAAGGAGTGGCTGCTAGGAGCACTTGGGCAGCAAAGTGCATGTATCAGAGCTGCTTGAAACAGGGGACATTGCCCTTTTAAGGGGTGGGGTGAAAACAGCTGCACATTTCAAAGTCCCTTTGGATCTCCCATTTTCATTGAGGAAGCTACCAAGCCCTGTTGAAAATCTGGCCCCAGTTTTGATTGCTGGGCCCTTGGAAATCTAGCCCAGAGTTCCTTTGAAAATCTATGGGTTTGGAAGTGCTTTTAAAAATGAATTAACTGCTTCTGAATGAAGTAGCCCATGGGAATTCACTGTCTGTGTGAACAAATTGCCTAAAAATAACCCTGGTGGCACAAGCAGAGGTTTGGGCTAATTACATGAGTATGTATTCTGGGGTGAGGAGGGATTGTGCCTGAGAGCTAGCCTCAGCAGCAGGGGTGCTGGAACAATTTGTATAGTGGGGGTGCTGAGAGCCAATGAACCAAGCTGTTAACTCTGTATATAATATCAGAGGGGTAGCCGTGTTAGTCTGGATCTGTAAAAGCAGCAAAGAATCCTGTGGCACCTTATAGACTAACAGACGTTTTGGAGCATGAGCTTTCGTGGGTGAATACCTACTTTGTCAGATGTTAGTCTATAAGGTGCCACAGGATTCTTTGCTGCTCTGTATATAATGGAAACCCCTTCAAGCCGGGGTGGGGGGAGAGGCTGCAGCACCCCTCCACACACCTAGTTCCAGCACCTCTGCTGAGCAGACACCAGTCAGCATTAGCTGGAGCAGAAATAGCAGAGGTAGGTCTATGCGATCTGTCACATCGCTGATGCAAAGAAATTAGTAGCACTCAAACAAGGGGTTGTCCATCCATGTGGATAAAAAGAATGCCCATGGTTACACTAGCTAAGATTGAAAATTTACAAAGCTCTCATACTTCAGGAGACAGGCCAACAAGTAACAGGCTTGGGGTTAGAGAGAAATTTTCCATATATGTATGTTACAGTACAGTTGTCCATTTGATGATCTTACACACTGATTTCTAGCATCTGCTCATGGCTACTGTTAGACATAGGGTACAAGACTGGATGTAAGAGTGGGCTGGTTGGGTGTGAAAATTGCTATATTTCTTGTTTCTTAAAAAGTTTGCGACGTATTAATTACTTGACCCTGTAAGAGAATATAAATCCTCATTTCAGTTTGCTCTTTGGATTTTTAAAGCTAATTGGTTGAATATTTATTCTGCTTTATTCGTGCTTTATGTTCTAATTATTTTTCATAATTTCTTCTTAAAGTAGCTACATTGCATGGAGAAAAGAAAATGTGGAAATCAAACATCAATCACAGAATTCAATCTCCTGGATTTCAGGAATCTTCATGGACTGCAGATTCTTGTCTTCTTGCTGTTCCTAGTGATCTACATTGTTACTATGGCTGGGAACATCCTCATCATTGTGCTAGTTGTGGCTGATCAGCATCTGCACACCCCCATGTACTTTTTCCTGGGGAACTTGTCCTGCTTGGAGACCTGTTACACCTCCACCATCCTGCCTAGGATGCTAGCCAGTCTCCTAACTGGGGACAAGACCATCTCATTTAATGGTTGTATCATACAGCTTTATTCTTTTGGTTTCCTAGTGGTGACTGAATGTTTTCTCCTGGCAGCAATGTCTTATGATAGGTATTTAGCGATATGCAAACCCCTGCACTATTCAGCCCTTATGAATGGCAGGTTCTGTCTCCAGCTAGCAGCTGGGTCTTGGGTAAGTGGCTTTCTGGCTATTACTATAATTATATTTTTGATGTTGCAGTTAACGTTCTGTGGCCCCAATGAAATAGACCATTTCTTTTGTGATTTCATTCCACTTCTTAAACTGTCCTGCAGTGACACACAACTGATTTCAATGGTAAGTTTATTCCTTTCCTTCTTCGATACTTTTCCCCCTTTTCTACTAACGGTGGCATCCTACATATATATCATCACCAGCATCCTGAGAATCCCTTCCACCACTGGGAGGCAAAAGGCCTTTTCCACATGCTCATCCCACCTCATTGTGGTGACCATTTTCTATGGAACCTTAGTCATTGTCTACATGCTACCAAAAAACAACACACTGAGAGACCTAAATAAAGTATTCTCTGTCTTCTACACTGTCCTGACTCCTCTGCTCAACCCCCTCATTTACAGCCTGAGAAATAAGCATGTAAATATGGCCCTGAGAAAAGCTCTTAGTAAGTTCACTGGATCCAGTTCACAGCAGGTGTAAACTGTAGTCAATGCAACTGTGCTGATTTACACCAGCTGATTATCTGGTCCATAGTGATCACCAGAATTTGGATGGTTATAATAGGAAGAGGATTAATCAATCTATTTTAAATGCTCTGATGGGGCTGCATGTTGATGGTTCCATACTTAAACAACATGATGTTTAAGTACGGAACCATGATAGGAGACTGTGAGGATGGAGACTGTGAGGATGGAGACTCCATCCTCAGTCTCATGATAGGAGACTGTGAGGATGGAGTGAGTTCTTAGGCAGCTCCTTCAACTTTAATGCCTGTGTCTGGCTTGCGGGGCCTTGGGAGTGTTTGGGATGCAGACCTCTTGGAATGCAACTAACGTCCCACTCTCTCCCCCAAGGTGGAGAATCCAAATGGATCTAGACTGTTCTCAGTGGTAGCAGATGACAGAACAAGAAGTAATGGTTTCACTTTGCAGTGGGGGAGGTTTAGGATAGATTTTAGGAACAAACTTTTTCACTAGGAGAGTGGTGAAGCACTGGAATGGGTTACCTAGGGTGGTGGTAGGATATCTTTCCTTAGAGGTTTTTGAGTCAGGCTTGATGATGCCCTGGCTGGGATGATTTAGTTGGGGATTGGTCCTGCTGTGAGCAGCGGGTTGAACTAGATAACCTCCTGAGGTCTCTTCCAACCCTGATATTCTATGATTCTATGATTCTAAATCTGACCAAATTGCATAGAACGCCATGACTGAGGATGCTGAATATGTATAACTAGGTGAAAAGGTAATTGACCTGATGGATGTCCATAGTGTCTGTGTATGTAGCATTTTACAATTCTGTCAAATTTCCATAAAATTAAAAAAAAAGTATCTAATTTGTTGTCTCTTTCTTTTAATGTACCCATGACAGTCTGTGAATTTATATGCATTCATTTTCAGATAGGTGAGGAAATACCTCTTTACTGGGCCAACTTATGTTGGTGGAAGGAACACGTTTTTAAGCTACACGGAGCTTTTCTTTAGGTTGTTCTCTCAAGTCATTTTCAGATATCAGTTCTGGAAAAAAGTCACCAAGCAAGACAAACACACGCAACCCAAACATAGTATCTTCCTTCTCATCTATATTATCAGATTCCAGGATTGTCACTTAGAAGCCTAGAATGTCTATTGCATCAGTGTGAACAGATGGAAACAGCCACAAGATTGGTAGAGAGCTCTTTTAGTTTGGAATATCACCATGTTCAGCCCTCACTGGTATTCATGGTCTGGTCTCATCCCATTTTTAAGTTCTTAGAGATTTTCAGGTTTTTTTATACATAGGACTTCATGAGAACTTAGGATTTCAACTAGTAGTCTGCAAATTATCCATCCGTTCAAACCATTGTCTACTTCCACAAGCTTTTAGCCTGTGGTGTACTTGTATAAATGGAAAGCTTTTGCTTAATTATCAAGAAGTGTCAACCTATCTGTAAGTAAAATATAGGAACAAATGTCTCCTAACACCTATGAATTGCACATCCAGATGTCATGGGCTTGATACAGGAGTGACTTGATGGAATTCTCTGGTTTGTGCTACGCAGGGGACTGGGTCATGCTGGTCTTTGATTCCCCTAAAATCAGTGGATGAAACCCTGATCTCATTGAAGTCAGTGCCATTGGCTTTAAAGGGGCCAAGTTTTTGCCCTGTGAATCTACCACCCACTGGCAGGAACATGCCCTATTGAACAAGGTACAGGAGTGGCAGGAGAATCCAAGCCAGGTGCAACTATGCTGCTCTGGCTTCACAATGGTGTTTTCTGTGCAAATATTTTTGATTCAGTGCTTCCCAGTGAGGGACAGTCTGCAATGCTCCGGGCAGGAAGATGACTCAAGATGATTCCCTCATCAGCTTCCCCTTAAGAGTGGATAAGGGAAAATACTCGAACTATGGGCTCTGTTGACTCTGGTTTGGTCCCAGACAGTCTACAGAGCTGGTTTGATTAGGAGGGACCAAAGCCTAACAAGACTTGAAGAAGCATCCAGGGTTTGAAAAGACTGTCTTTTGGAAAGGGGCACTGAAGGGGAACAGCAGGGCTGTCTAAAGCAGCTAGGCTTGCAATTACAGCATGGCATGACTTTAAGTAAAACAGACATGCATACAGGTTGCTTTCTGTTTTCAAATCCTTTCTTAATCTAACACTTTGTTCCAACTGCTAAACAAATATACTCTATTTTAAGGAAGCTGCTAGTCACAGGTTCCCAGAGGGAGGAAAACTCAAGTGCCAAGGGTATGTCTACACTACTGCCGGGTGTGTGCTTCACTACTTGTACTCTTGTACTCTAGTTAGCTCAATAAAAATAGAAGTGAGGATGCCATCGCAGTGGTTTCAGAGCAGGCTGCACAATGGAATACATATCCGGGGGTGGGGGGGATGAGTGGACTTGTGCAGCCTATGCTATCCTGTCCTTGCTTGTACTATTAGTGCATGAGCTGGAATACAACTAGTGCTGATATGGCTACACGAGCTGCCAGTCACATCCCTGGCTGATGGATCTTCAGAGGGTGATAACAGTGAGATTCTACCCTGAGGCAAGTCAGAGAGACCTGAGAGGCAGCCAGCCCCATAACTATGACAATGGGATTTTTCAAGTTACTCAATGGAGTTAGGAGCCGAAAGCCCATTGGGTACCAAAGAGAGTTGGATGACTAACTGCCTTAAGCTCAGTGAAAAATCCCAACATTTGCATGCAATGTAATTGGCACTATGTTTTCTAGTGCTCAACTTTCTTCCTTTTTACTTGGTCTCCTGCCCTGCAGTGGGATGCACACAGGGGAAAACAGAAGGTGGATTCCTCAAGGCTTATGGTAAAGGCTCAGCTCACAATAGGATGGGTTCTTAGATGCCCCGGTGAGGTTTGGGGTCCCATTGTGCTGGTTCTTGAATACAAGTAAAATTAAAAGGCCCGTCTGAAAAGGGTAAGGTCTAAAGCTCCAATCTCAGCAGCTGATTCCATGTCAGGGGGTCCCTGCAGTTCCATGTCCCCCACTAAGATCAATGGAGCACTGATGGGAAGAGTTTGCAGTGGGGGACTGTTGTAAACACTCAGAGAGAACAGAACTCCTGGGGAACAGTGTGCCACTCTCTCCCCTACTCATACATGCTCATCTATCCCTCTTCCTATCCCCATTCCTCTTCACCTAACTAGCTCCATGTATACCTACCTAACTACTTGTTCCCCTTCTACTTGTTTATCTAGCCCAATGTATACCTACCTACCTAACTGTTCCCCTATCAACTCATCTAACTAGCCCCATGAATATCCACCTACCTGTTCCCCTAGCTACTTATCTTTCTGGCCCCACACCTGCCTACCTGTTCCCCTAGCTACTCATCTATTTAGGCCCATACATACTTCTCTATCTACTTATCCCCATACAAGTGTTATGTCTGCTCTTACTTTTTCAGTGTATTATCTACTAGGGTTGCTAGATTTTTTGGTGTTTGATAGATAACTGGGTTTCTGATAAACTGGATTCTTCTTCAGAAATCCTTTATGATTTGTTAATATCATCATAATTATTGTTTATTATTAGCGCCTCACAGGACCCAGACAGGATAGGGACCATTTTTGCCAGGTGCTATTCAAACATAGAAAGAGACAAGCCCTGCCTTAAAAGGTCTTTGGGGTATGTCTGCACTGCAACTGGAAGCCAGCCTCCCAGCCTGTGGAGACAGACTTGTGCTACCAGGATTTGAGCTAGCACGCTAACACTAGCAATGTGGTTGTTGCATCAGTGGCGGGGTCTTGGGCTCCCCCCCCCACATTTGGACCAGCCCAAAGGAAAATAGGGATGTTGAGTAAAATAAAATAAAAGTGTCTGTTTTCCTCAAAGAAAAGATTTTTCTCAAAAAAAGAGAGAGAGAAAACATCTCTTGGATGCTGGGCTGAGCTGGGAGTAGAGATCATCTTCTTGGCCACCATTTTGCTCTTCTCAGCCTGAAATAGATAAGTCACCTAAGGTCTGAACAGTAAGTGTGCCCTGTCATGCCAAAGGCTAGGGGAAAGAAACATCCTAGGATATGCACATAGCATGGCATTGGAGCGTCTCCATGCAAAGGAAGATCTCTCTAAGGAGATGTTCATATCCTTAGATTGGTGTTTGGTTGCTCAGCCTAATATTCCTACACAATATGGGTGAGATTTTCAAAGCCATCTGTGGAATTGATCTATCAATCTATCTGACTGTCTGTCTGCATTAGGTACCTATATAACCCTCATCATTGCAGTATCACAATGCTTTGATGCACAAAGACTCGATATAATGCAATTTCTCAGCTTGTCTCTCTGTTGGTCCACCTATCTGCATACAATTCAGTAATGTCTGAAAACTGCATCTGATTCAATCCAAAACTTCAGGGAATGTTCTAGGCCTCAGTGGGCAGAATTGTAATGTTGTTGGATGGAAATTGGAAAGCACAAAAGAGGAAAATGGGGGATACACAGAGTCCTGGCATCTGGTTAGCAGACCCATCCTCTTTAACTAGGGCTTGATCTGCACTTAAAAAATAGATCAACTTAGCTTCATAACTCATGATTGTGAAAAATTCTGAACCCTGAGTGATGTAGCTAATTCAATCTAACCCACAGTGTATGCACAGCTAGATCGATGGAAGAAGTTTTCTGTTGACATAGCTACTGCCTCTCAGAGAGGTGGTTTAAGAACATCAGTGGAAATCTTCTGGTCAATGTAGCAAGAACCTGAAGGGGGCTTCCAAAGAGGATGAATCTAGACTGTTCTCAGTCGTAGCAGATGACAGAAAAAGGAACATCCGAAGAAGTGAGCTGTAGCCCACAAAAGCTTATGCTGAAATAAATTTGTTAGTTTCTAAGGTGCCACAAATACTCCTGTTCTTTTTTTGGATACAGACAAACACAGCTGCTACTCTGTAACCAGAAAAAGGTTTAATGGTGTCAAGTTGCAGTGGGAGAGGTTTAGGTTGGATATTAGGAAAAACGTTTTCACTAGGAGGGTGGTGAAGCACTGGAATGGGTTACCTAGGGATGTGGTGGAATCTCCTTCCTTAGAGGTTTTTAAGGTCAGGCTTGATAAAGACCAGTCTGGGATGATTTAGTTGGGGATTCGTCCTTCTTTGAGCAGGAGGTTGGACTAGATGACCTCCTGAGGTCCCTTCCAACCCTGAGATTCTATGATTCTATAGCAGCCACTTCAGTAAATACTTAATGGAAGCCAATGGGAATTGGATTCAGTAAGAAGGAGGAAGGAATGTGACTGAATATGGAGTAAGGATGGCATATGTAAAAGATCTTACACTGTGGAAATTCAGATGGATGAATGAGTAGATAGCCAGATAGATACATGCAACAGGAATAATAAAACCACATAATAAATTCACATAGACTCTGTGGAAAATTTATTGGTTCACCTAGCCCAGCTCTTAATAAAAAATCATCAGTAATTTGAACTCCATCTTCATAGTCAACTTTCTTGCACATGATAGGGAAACCCCCCCGACCCCACCTTACCCAAGGCCCCAGGCTTTTTGCTGAGAATAGAGTAAGAGTAGGCCCTTAGCTAGAAGCGAGAGTTTTAACTCCTGCTAAACTTGTTTTTCTGTTCAAAGGGCACGCTGAGGCAAAAAGATGTGGTCAGGGCCCCAAAAAGAGGAACTAGAATTGGATAAAGGGGAACCAGGAAATCTGTTAAGTTATAACAGCTGAGTAATAGAAAAAGTAATAGAATGGTCAAACCGCAGACTTGACTGGCAAAGACAATAACAGGAAAAGCCATAGATGGAAGATTGGGGTTTTGCCATAGATGGAAAATTAATTGGTCAGCTTGCTTGTTATCATTATATTCCAAATAAGGCAAATAACATGTGTAACCAGCGTGCTACGTTTTGCGGTTTTAACCTTTATAAGCCTGGTAAAATTTGTAACATGTAGAGCAGCAGCCAGCCTCTTGCGTTTGGTCTATGCTGTCTCTCCCTGCATATTTGCTTGTACGAAATAAAGGCGTCTCAGGCTGTCTGATCAAATCACTAAAGTGGTGGTCTTTTCCCCGACACACATTTGTTATTTTAATCTAAAGCAGTAATGGAGTGTCTGCCTTCCAAAGAAATCAGTAAATTCTCTAACACCTTTGCCTAAAGCCTTGCTAACTTCCTTGTTTCTCAGGCTGTAGATGAGTGGATTGGCCAAGGGAGTCAGGACAGTGTAGAAGAACGAGAACAGTTTATTTAGGTCTCTCAGTGTGGGGGTTTTTGGTAACAGATAAACAAGAATCAGGGTCCCATAGAAGATGGTCACCACAATAAGGTGAGAGGAGCAGGTGGAAAATGCCTTGTGCCTCCTGGATGCGGAAGGGATTCTCACGATAGTGATGATGATGCACATGTAAGAAGTCAGGGTTAATAGAAAAGGGCCCAGTGCTATTAGAGAGGAGAGTATGAAAGCCAGAAGTTCTATCAGTTCAGTGTCACTGCAGGAAATATTTATCAAGGGGGTCAAATCACAAAAGAAATGGTCAATTTCATTGGGGCCACAGAAAATCAAATGGGACAGCAAAAATATAATTATGGAATTAATTACAAAGCAGATTATCCAGGAGCCAGTAATGAGAAATAAGCAAAATCTACCATTCATCATCATTGTATAATGCAGAGGTTTACATATTGCTAAATACCGATCATAGGACATTGCTGCTAGGAGGTAACATTCTGAACCTGCAAGGCAACCAAAGAAATAATATTGTACAAAACAGCCAGCAATAGAGATGGTTCTGTCCCTAGTCAGTAGACCGACCAGCATCCTAGGCAGGATGGTGGAGGTGTAGCAGGTCTCCAAGCAGGACAAATTCCCCAAAAAGAAGTACATGGGGGTGTGAAGATTCTTGTCAGTTAGAATTAATGCAATGATGAGGATGTTCCCAGCCATAGTCACAATGTAGATCACCAGGAACAGCAGAAAGAGAGGGGTCTGCAGTTCCTGGAGACTCCCGAATCCCAGTAGGACGAATTCTGTGATGGACGTTTGATTTCTCCATTTAGTGTTTACCATGGGTCTGATTTCCTAAGGACAAGGAAATGAAATGAAAAATGGAAGTAAATAATACAGACAAAAGTCTCAATTGCCAACCATACATTTTCACAGAACAGAGTGATTTTTTCTAAAGGGTAACTGTCAAAATTATCTTGCCATATGTATTATACTCCAGAATAAATATTGGTGAATCCTTGACAGAAAACTCATAAGAAAGAAAGAAAGAAAGAAAGAAAGAAAGAAAGAAAGAAAGAAAGAAAGAAAGAAAGAAAGAAAGAAAACATGCCTTACTGAAACTCACTATTCAGATACACTCTTCAGGCTGGAAAGCTGATGAATATTTCATAGCTCATCAACATTGTCACACGGTTTCCCTGATATAACGACCACTGGCTCCATCATTATCATCTTAAACTTTGAGAACTGAGAGAAGTATGTAGAACCTGGCTCTCTTCCCCTTATAATATGATGTTGTTCATCTCTTACCTCAGCCTTTCGTTTACATTGATGTGCAGTGTATCGGGTCTGACAGGGACTTATATTACAGTAGTGGCTGGGGCATTGGAACTGGGCTGAAGAGTGCTGGATGCTTTTCACAGCTTCCCTGATGACCTTTTTTTGATTTGATTTAATTACATCTGAGGAATAACAAAGTAAGGACTTCAGGATTTGGGGTAAGATTTGAATAGAAGTCAGGTACAGGGCCGGCTTTAGGAAGTGTGGGGCACAGTACGAACATTTTCAGCGGGGCCCTGGCAGGGATGACTAAAAAAAAAAAGGTGTAAAAAAAAGCCTTTCATTTCTTCCATGTATTATTTACTTTCCATAACTTTATAAATAATACAATTATATATTATGTACATAGCATCATATATGCTGTTGATTGCTTATTAATGACCGCCATTTCACATGTGTGGGTCCCTGCCACTCCCTGAGGGTGTGCACAGGTGTGGGTCCCAGCTGCTCCCTGCCCCCCTCATTGAAGCAGGTGTGCAGGGTTACTGCCCTGGGAACTACAGGGCAGCAGTGGACATGGGGCTGGTTGGAGGCAGGGCAGGGGCTGACTGGAGGTAGGGTCTAGCTGCAGGCAGGGAAAGGGGTGCAGGGCTGGCTGGAGACAGGGCAGGGGGGTTGAGGCTGGGTATGGGCAGGGTGTGCAGGGCTGGTGCGGGCAGGGCTGTGTGAGGGGCTGGCTGGCTTTGGGCAGGGCCACAGGGGTGTGTGGCGGGGGGGCTGGAGACATGGCAGGGGGTTTGGCAGGGGCTGGCTGTGGGCACGGGGTGCAGAGCTGGCTGCGGGCAGGGGGGCAGGGCTGATGCGGGCAGGGCAGGGGGTGCAGCAGAGGCAGCTGGAGCCCCTGCCCTTTAAATAGCCCCCAAGCCTCCTGCTATCCCAGGGCTTTGGGGGTTATTTAAAGGGCCCGGGGATCCCCTGCTTCTACCCCACCCCGAACCTTTTAAATAGCCATGGGATTCCTGGAGAATACATGGGGGCGGTGGGGCTCCGGGGGCTATTTAAAGGACGGGGTGCCAGAGGCAGCTGGAGCCCCGGCCCTTTACATTTCCCCCGGAGCCCCCCGCTATCCAAGGGCTTTGGGGGCTATTTAAAAGGCCCGGAGCTCCAGCCGGGAGAGCAGGGCTTCAGCCGGGAGAGAGCGGGGCTGCAGGGCAGCTTGCCGCGCTCCAGCCAGGCCTCCAGCCGGGATAGTGGGGCTGCGGGGCAGCTTGCCGCGCCCCTGCTGGGGCTCCAGCCAGGACAGCGGGATTGCAAAGCAGCCGCGCTCCCGGCGGTGCTTTGGTCAGGGGAGCGGGGCCATGGAAGACCCTGGAGCAGACCTCAGCAGGCGTAAGTAAAATAAATTTAAAAGGCGCCTAAGGTGCAGGGCCCTCTTAGGCATGGGGCCTGATTCCCAGGAATTGGCTGAATCGACCTAAAGCTGGCCCTGGTCAGGTATGTAGATGTGAACGTTATCTGATTACAATATGACTGTATAGATCATTTTTGCAACCACTCATATATTTGCAGCAAATACTGTACAAAGGTTGTCAAGTGAGGTGTCTATGAAAATATTATGATTTGCTGGCTATGATTATGCTATCTGTATGCATGTATAATTTTTGTATTTGAATTTATATGTATTGGCTCCATACTTGGATTTCAAATGCGTGCTCCTGGGGTACCGCCGACAAGGTAGCCAGCCAGCGCATCTTGGAGAGATTATTCAAATTGAGTGTCCCATCGAAAGAACATTGAACTGACAATGGACCATGGGAGACACCCATCTACACTTAATGGAATTTCCTGCTGTGACTAGGTGAAATGCACGGACATGGGACTTCCCCACATGACACCAAACTCCATCTTGTTGCTGTAATTTTCCAGTAATAAAGATGGAATGCCCTTCACATGGCAAAAGCTATAAAAGGCCCTGGAAACCCCTCCATTTTGTCTTCAATATGGCTTCTTACCTCCGGAGGAACTCTGTTACAAACTGAATCTCTGAACAAAAGACTGAATGACCCATCCAAGCTGTGGATGTATTCCAGAGACTTGACTTTAGCCAGCAGTTTATTCCATCACTGCTACAAGCCTGAACCAAGAATTTTGCCATTACTGTATGTAATTGATTCCTTTAACCAATTTTAACTCTCATCTTTCTTTCTTTCTTTCTTTCTTTCTTTCTTTCTTTCTTTCTTTCTTTCTTTCTTTCTTTCTTTCAATAAACCATTAGATTTTAGATACTAAAGGATTGGCATCAGCGAGATTTTTGGGTAAGATCTGAGTTATATATTGACTCGGGTGTGTGGCTGGTCTTTTGGGATCAGAAGAACCTATTATTTGATTAAACTGGTTGTAAAGAACCACTCATCTATGAAGCCAGTGTTTTTGGTGGTGATATAAGGACTGGAATGCCTGAGGAAACTTCCTTTATGTTTTCTTTTTAGCCAGTGTGGTGAAACAGGTGTTTGCTTTTGTGGCTGGTTTGGTATATCTTATAAAACAATAACCACAAGTTTTGGGTTGTGTTTGCCCTATTTCTCAGCAGTTTGTCCTGAATTTGGCATCCTCAATTGTGACCCACTAAGGCATGGTTACAGTAGGTGCTTTTCAAGTCATAGAAATGATCACAGAAATGTATGACTGGAAGGGACGTCGAAAGGTTATCTAGTCCAATCCCCTTCATTGAGGCACGACTAAGTATTACTTATACCATTACTGACTTATACCATTTCTATCTAACCAGTTCTTAAAAACTTCCAAGGACAGAGATTCTACAAACTCTCTAGGTAATTTGTTCCAGTGGTTAACCACCCTAACAGTTAGCAAGTTTTTCTTAATATCCAACCTAAATCTCTCTTGCTGCAATTTAAGCCCATTGCTTCTTGTCCTGTCCTCAGTGATTAAGGAGAACCACTTATTAAACTCATCTTTATAACACCTTTTACTTACTTGAAGACTGTTATCATGTACTCCATCCCCCCTCCCCCCCTCCCGGCTCTTCTCTTTTCCAGACAAAACAAACCCAGGTTTGTCTGTTTTTCAATCTTTCCTTGAAGGTGACAATCTGCATCTTTAGGCACCAAAATAACTTGTCCAATAATGAGCAGTGATAAATTTTTACTCTTTGTAATTCTAATTCACAGAACAGAAGGGAAAATAATTTTCTTATGATAATGTTTGTTTTCTCTCTGGTCCCCAGATGTCTAAAGCCTAAGATCTTATGATACTTTTACTTTTCTTGTCCCACTAAACCTATCTCTTCCAGCTGTTTGCTGCATAAGTTATCCAGGCTTTCTCTCCTTTGCATTTCCTTTGATTCAGCTCTGAATTTGCCCCACTGTATTCAACAATGTCAAAAATTAAGCAAAGCAAATTTGTCCACACGTAGCATAAACACTAAGGAGTAAAATCAATTATTTAGAGCACCAGTATAATATTGACACTAAGGTGTTCAAGATACATCTTAGATTGGCCATAAAACAACATTTTTGGAGAATGATGGCCACTTGGTCATACTATAATCTCCTCCAGTTGATGGAAGACCTATAATTCGACATGTTTGAAATTAAACTACACAAGTCTCTCAATAGCAGATTATTTGAGACAGCAATACATTGTTCATGTTCCTGTGTACTTTGTCTTCTTAATGCCATGATCCAGAACCTAAAATACTTATTCTGGGGTTTTCAAAGAAGCCTAAAGAGTCAATATCCAAAAGCCATTTAAATTCAGGTACATAACTCCGTTAGGCCATTTTATAAAATTCCTGTATTAGCCCTTGGCTACATGAGAAAGACACACCACTGAAACTTACATAGATTTTTTTGTTTGTATTTTTACTGGTTATACTGGTGAAACCCCTAGGTAGATTTTCTTATTTGGTTTGTGTGTCTTACTTCATTTCAATTTAAATAGATTATTAATTGGTTTAAGTTAAAATGAAATATACCAGGTTTCAACCAAAACCAGACTGTCCACATCTTTTTCACACACACACACACACACACACACACACACACACACACACACACACACACACACACACACACACACACACACACACACACACACAGCTTGATCAGAGCCATGGCCCTCTCTCTGGCCATAATATTGTTTCAGAGTAAGATGAAAGAAACCGTGCAATGGGCATTGGATCGACTTAAACCCCGAAGAATGAGATTTTTATATCCCTTTTAAAAATTATGTCTTTTTACTTATAACTATTATAACTTTGAATGATTTTTAATACAAACAAATATCCTCTTTCACTCTTTAAGTTCCTGGCTTCAATAACTTCGAGTGGCAATGAGTCCCATGGTCTAATTACACATTGTGTGAAGAGATATTTCCTTTTATGAGTTTTGAAATTTGCTACCTTTCAATTTCATTGAATGTCCTCTTGTTCATGTGCTGTTACACATGGAGAACAGAAGTTCCTGATCTCCCTTCTCTAGACCATTCATAATTTACAATGGATGCCAATTAATAGCAATCTTAATAGTAACAACTTTCATTTTAATGTTAATAGGATATGGATATTGGCAACAGATATACTGCTTAAAAACTTTTTTTTGGAGGAAAGGCCCCAGCTGCAGTCAGGTTTCTGAAGCTGCACTCAGGGAAGGCAAGGTCCAGAGCTTTGTTCCCTGTCTTTTGCTTATTTGCAACTCCTGGATAATAGCAACTGATTCCTGGGAAGCAAGAGGTTGCTAATAAGAGGAATCCACTGTATTTCAGGGCTGAGTAAACAATGACTAAGGAATTCAGTATTTCACTCTGTGATTTCTCAGTGGCTGTTCTCAGTGGTGGCAGATGACAGAACAAGGAGTAATGGTGTCAAGTTGCAGTGGGGGAGGTCTAGGTTAGATAGTAGGGAAAAAAAAGTATTTCACTAGGAGGGTGGTGAAGCCCTGGAATGGGTTACCTAGGAAGATGATGGAATCTCCACCCTTAGAGGTTTTTAAGGCCCAGCTTGACAAAGCCCTGGCTGGGATGATTTAGTAGGTGTTGGTCCTGCCTTGAGCAACCTCTTGAGGTCTCTTCCAACCTTAATCTTCTATGATTCCTCTATGATTCTATGATTTCACTGCAGCTAACAACCATGGAAAAGACTTATGTTACCTTAATTATCTGCTTGAATTTCTGATGCAACCTCTTCAGTCAAGATTTCAGTAACTGGGTTGTATTTCCCACATGCCAACCATTTTCCTGATATTCTTCATACAGTTGTGAAAAGACATTCCTGAGACAATGCATTAATCTCTCTCTACTACTCCATTCATTTTGTTGGATGCTCTTAGAAAACAACTAATGTTGCCTTCTCTTCAGGTTTATATGCATTCTAGGATCATGGGAATTTTTCATTGATGTCACCAAGGAATTAATTCTATGTTTATATCAGAGTAAATGTAAACAACACCGTTAATTGATAATGGCCAAGCTCAGCAGACATCCCTATTCACAAAGGGAAAAAAATAATTGTAAATTATTCATCACTATTCATAAATTATTCATTTACCAACATAGCAATTACAATATATATAGATGGAGAAGTTATGCATGCAAAACTATGGGAATTTTGTCATATTTTATTTTACAGTTATATATGATTACTAATTAATTGGTTTAACAAAGAGAAGGTTGAGGGTTGACTCAATTCCAGCCTATAACTATCCACACAGGGAATAAATATTTAATAATGGGCTCTTCATTCTAGCAGGGGAAGGTAAAACATGATCCAGTGGGTGGAAGTTGAAGCTAGACAAACTGAGACTGGAAATACAAATAAATTTTTCATGGGGAGAGTAATTAACCATTGGAGCAATTTATCCAGGATAATGGTTGAGCCTTCATCAGTGACAATTTTTGGGAATGGTTGGAAAGACTTTGCCCTACTGAAGGCCTATAAGATTGATGGGTGACCTCAGGTACACTTTTAACTGGTGTATAGGAACTTTTATTGTTTTCTCCCATAGGGACGGTACCTGAAAGGGAGAAGAGATTCAGCTAGTTCCATGGCTCAGTATCTCAGATTTCATTTTAAAATGTTTTAGATCAAAGGAAAAGATTCAGACATGAACTGCAGACTGTTTGATGGAAGGAAAAAAAGTTCTTGAGCAATGGACACCGACTGCTGCCCACTGCACCTTATGTCTGTGAGACAACCTGCAGCCCATTTTGGGACAGAGATTGATGGCCTAGGGAAAAGCAATATCCACCAGGCCCAAAGAGGAGTTGTGGTGGGTCCTGCACCAGCCACATAGATACCACTGCTATCCGCAAAGGATGGGTAGGACCACAGTGCATGGGGCATGGCCAAACAAAGGAGTGGGTTCACAGGTGACATCCATGTGTTGGTGTCTCTAAGGCCTTAAATTCCCTTAACCTGGACCCAACCACAATGTGTTACAGTGTAGATATTTCCAGAGCCAAATCTATGGACATGGAGTTTGGTCTACTCTCTCTCTCTCATAGGGAAGCTCCCTTTAGGTTTACAGGGGACAAAATGGGTTGGTATCTGAGCCACTTTATCACCACTTTCTTGTAGACTGGTGTCAAGGTATTTTTCCCACTTTGAACTGTAGAGTACAAACGTGGGGACCTGCATATACCCTTCTAAGCTTAATTACTAGCTTAGATCTGATAGCGCTGCCACCACCCAGAAATTCCACTGTCTGGTACACTCCCTGTCTCCAAAAACCTTCCCTGGGGAACCCAAAACCCAAACCCCTTGGGTCTTAAAACAAGGAGAAATAAACCATTCTCCTTCCTTCCCCCTCCCAGACTTTCCCCTCCCTGGGTTATCCTGAGAGACTACTGTGATCCAAACTCCTGGGATCTTAAAACAGAGAGGAATTAACCTTCCCCCCCCCTTTCCTCCCACCACTCCCTGGTGAGTTGGGTCTTAAACAAGGGGGAAAAATCAATCACGTTCTTTAAAAAAAGAAAGCTTTTTATTAAAGAAAGAAAAAGTAAAAATTATCTCTGTAAAATTAGGATGGAAAATGCTTACAGGGTCTTCAGCTTATATAGACTAGAGGGATTCCGTGCTCCCTAGCCTAAGATACAATTTACAGCAAATAGAGGTAAAATATCCTTCCAGCAAAATACACATTTGCAAATTAAGAAAACAAACATAAGACTAATCCGCCTTTTCTAGCTAGTATTTACTATTTTGAACATGAGAGACTGTTTTAGAAAGATTGGAGAAAGACCTGGTTGCACGTCTGGCCCTTCTTAGCCACAAGAGCAAACAACGAACAACACAAACAGCACAAACAAAGACTTCTCTCCACTAAGATTTGAAAGTATCAGAGGGTAGCCGTGTTAGTCTGGATCTGTAAAAGCAGCAAAGAATCCTGTGGCACCTTATAGACTAACAGACGTTTTGGAGCATGAGCTTTCGTGGGTGAATACATGCATCTGAGGAAGTGGGTATTCACCCACGAAAGCTCATGCTCCAAAACGTCTGTTAGTCTATAAGGTGCCACAGGATTCTTTGCTGCTTTTAAGATTTGAAAGTATCTTGTCCCCCCATTGGTCCTCTGGTCAGGTGTCAGCCAGGTTTACTGAGCTTCTTAACCCTTTACAGGTAAAAGAGACATTAACCTTTAACTATCTGTTTATGACAACTGGATTCCCAGTGGAGGCTGATAGGACCTCAGGACCCAACTTGCATTGCTATTCGATGGGAGCTGCATTCTGAACTCCCATAGGGTCCTTCAAAAATAGCAGCCATGTACCATGGTGAACAATATAGAGAAGGTCGATCTTATGCTCCTATTTACTAGAGGTGGTCAGAAAAAATAATTTTTTCATCAATAAAAATGAAGAAAAAGTGTTCATTTTAATTGGAATTTTTGTCAAAAAATGAAAAATGCAACAAATGAAAACTGTTTTTTTCTCTGAAAACTGCCAAGAACTGACTATATAGATACAATCTGTCTGGTTATGGTGACACTTGCCTCTGGTGCTCTTAATGGTAAGCCACTGTGTTACCTCTCTGCCTCAGTAAGAGAGCTTTGCTGGACCCTCATCTCCCTGCCAAATCAGCAAACTATTTGCCAGTGTTAACAGTGCCTTGCAGGTAATCTTCACAGAGCTCCAGTTCCTCAGTTTCCCCAGGGAGTCTCTCTGCAATGTCCAGTTCCTGTCACTGGAAAGACACAGATGGCATCATGTTTGCTGCCTGCAATAAGACAGTACACCCAGCGGCCTCTTGGCTCATTGAGGACATGGTGTTTAACTTAATACATGGCACTGAGATGGTTTATAATAAAACTGAGCATAAGTGTATTAATATAGTACCTACATTAAAGCGATGCTAAGCAAGGACAAAGAGACAGAAATTGTTACAAACAAAGCACAAGTAAAAACGCTCATTCTAGTGTTTAAAATTTAACAGGTTAGAATTCTGGTCTCGGGTGATTTCTCCCCTATCATCAGTTCTCAGCCTCTTCCACTCACACGGTTCAAGCTTCGACTTTTCACAGATTCCAAAAGCGCCGGCTCCGTTTGTCCACTAACGTAACTAAGGGATTTTCTCACCTTTTTCTGATAGCCCTGCAAGCCTTTGAAATATATTCCTCCCAATTGCATATCCCAGGAAGCGTTCTTCTGTCCCAGATGCCATGCCGGCTGTCTGCCGCCTTCTCCTGTTGACTCAAATGTAAAGGTCACTTCCATTGTCTCTAATCTCACATATTTCCAGTGAACTCACATAATTCTATACACTCTAACCGTACAGACATCATGCAGTAATATTAGTGACCAGCATGTCATCACTTTTTACATGATACCTTATAAGACATGATGCATCTGAAGAAGTGAGGGTTTTTTACCCACAAAAGCTTATGCCCAAATAAATCTGTTAGGCTTTAAGGTGCCACCAGACTCCTTACTGTTTTTGTGGATACAGACTAACACGGCTACTCCCTGATACTTACAAGTCACTGTCTGGCTAAATATTCTACAACAGTGTGTAGGGTGCTCCCTTTGCCAGTTGGCATAAAGGCAACCAACATTTTTCAGGTTTTCTGGTGGAAATTGGAATATTTCTGAGGAAAGTGGGCAGGATCAGAGAAAATGTCTTCAATCAAAATACTGTTTTCCACTGAAAAAAAAAATATTGATGGAAAATTTTGGACCAGCTGGCTTTATAATCCTTTTCATAATGTCTAGACAAAAAACTACATGAAGAGGGAGTTAAGTAGGAGAGCACAGATCAGCGACTTATTATAAGCTCTATTAAAGTGATGGTGTCATTACTGAAAAGCCATGTGATAGAAATACAGGAAATTCAGAATTAAGGTTAAATTGAAAAGAAACACAAACACGTTAAGCTCTGGAACCGCACAATTAGCACACCCAAGCAACCTTATTTCTGCTCTTAATGACAACAACCAATAGCCGTTTGGTTGTGGTGAAGGCTTTCAGAGTTTTGATCCCCGGTTCTATTAAACTGACTTTTAAAGGAAATTATTTTTCCCCCAGTGTGGCATCATGGTAAAAGAGAGGGTGATAAATCCTGCTTTTAATGACAACTCAAACTAGCCTTAATTAAGGGACTATGAAAGATGAATCCTGGGAATCAAGGGAACATTAAGGAAACAACTTTAAAACATTTCTCTAAAACTTTCATTTCTCTAAAATTCACATTTCTCAAAAAAAATAGGAAGTATCACTGGGGCAATGAACTTTGCAGGAACGAAAAAGGACTAGACATGTACATAGACAAGAATATCATCAGTTACATGACAGTATTATTAAAAGAAAGCAAAATTTGAAAAGTATATAAGCCTTCTTGCTGCCAGGTATAAACTGATAGGGGAAAGGGAAACATTTCTCATAATGGCAATTTGTACCATATTTGCTATTTTTTTCACCTTCCCCTGAAAAGGAGCTGGTTGAGAAATGGTGAATGTATTTGGCAAAAAAATCAAACCATCTCCCCCCCCTAAATTCTCGTTTCACTTAAAATTTTCCATGAAATTTTTCAGCATTTCCAGAAAAAAAAGCAACCCAACAGTTTTCTTTTTGGTTTTGGTCCTCCACTCTTTCACTCTTCTCCCTTCATCTTCCCCAGCCCATTCTCTCTCTCTCTCTCCTCTCTCTCTCTCTCTCTCTTCTTTCCTTTGTCATTTCCAGAGTTAAAACATAAACCTGATCTTTTTTTTCCAGTTTCCTAATTCAGTTTCAGTTTTATTACAAATTGTACATATATTAAAAAATCATTTTAACCAAAACATTATTTAAAAATTTGACCAGCTCTATTGTGATGTATCTGAAGTTAGGCCCCTTTTACAACAAGCTGCTGGAGTAATATGGACCACTGGTCTGACCAAAGATGGCAGGAGTTATGTGCCTATGTTTTCTCTCATGAAAGCTCTAATTTTTCTGACACCTTTACTGAGTGCATTATTAACTTCTTTATTTCTCAGGGTATATATGAAAGGATTGGCCATGGGGGTTAAGACAGTGTGGAAAAGAGAAAACACTTTGTTCAGGTCTCTCAGTGCATTGTTTTTTGGTAACAGATAAACAATGATTATGGTTCCGTAGAACAATGTGACCACAGTGAGGTGAGAGGAGCAAGTGGAAAAGGCCTTCTGCCTCCCAGTGGTGGACGGGATTCGCAGGATGGTGGAAAGGATACATAAATAAGATGACAAGGTGAGTAGTAATGGTGGCAGAGAGAATATGGAAGAGAGTAGGAAAACCATAAGTTCCATGAGGTGAGTGTCAGTGCAGGAGAGTTTAATAACTGGAATTAGATCACAAAAGAAATGGTCAATCTTGTTGGGACCACAGAAAACCAACTGTGACAACACATATAATATAATGGAATTACCAGCAAGCCACTTATCCAAGATGCAGCCGCTAGCTGGAGGCAGAACTGGCGATTTATGAGGGCTGCATAATATAGTGGTCTGCATATTGCTAAATACCAATCATAAGACATGGCTGATAAGAGATAAGACTCTGAGCCTGCCAGGAGACCAAAAATATAGTTTTGTATGAAAGACGCACAAACTGAAATAGCTCTGTTTCCAGTTAGGAGACTCTGCAGCATCCTTGGCAAGCTGTTTGAGGTGTAGAAGGTTTCTAAGAAGGACAAATTCCACAGAAAGAAGTACATGGGAGTGTGTAGGTGATGATCAGTCAGAACAAGCAGAATGATGAGGATGTTTCCAGCCATGGTCAAAACATAGATGAGTAGGAATAGCAGGAAGAGAAGGAGACGCAGCTGTGGAAGATTCCCGAATCCCAAGAGGATGAATTCTGAGATGTACATTTGATTTTCCCATTCTGTTTTTGCCATGGATTGTGTCTGGAGGACAAATGAAGAAATTATAATCTTTGATGATATAGTAAGAAAGGAAAATAACCATTTGTGAGTCATACATAGAGATAGGTACACAGAGAGTTTGGATTTGGGTACGTTGAAACTTTTCAATAAATATTATTTTTCAATGGAAAACTGAGTTTTCAACTATGTACATGAAAACTTCTGCAGAAAGTATCTGTTTTCCTTTATCCTTAAAACTAATATTTTTCAGCAGACAACTTTTTTCAATTTTTATATGAAAAGTTGCAATATTCTACTGAACATTTCTATGAAACAATTTCCAACCCCTCCCCCCAATTTTTGTCAAAATTTTCTGTGGAAAAAAAAAATTTCTGACCAGTTCTAGATTTAAGTGCTGAAAGAAAGAAAGAAAGAAAGAAAGAAAGAAAGAAAGAAAGAAAGAAAGAAAGAAAGAAAGAAAGAAAGAAAGAAAGAAAGAAAGAAAATTTAGTGATATTGAGTGAGATTTTCAAAGTCTAACGCTGCTCCTATTAATGTAAATGGATAAAA